>NC_067401.1:421069900-421369900 GCF_016432865.1 Antechinus flavipes | reverse complement strand
ATTTTTCAAGAAACTGTGATTGTCCCTGGAGGATTCTGGAAGTTGGAGGAGTAGGTTGGTAAATTTTAAGCTCTCCAGATCGCCTCCACAAATAGGACAAATTTGTACCTCAGGGCAAACATAGGGTGGTGAAAACACAAGAAAATTTGAAACAGAACAGCAGTCCTCCTGGTATAACCCGAAAAAATCTGAAGAAAGTCCCTGGGCTAAGGCTTAACCCTTGTGAAGTGCAAACATCCCTAGGCTAGTGCTGCAAAAACTTCAAGTGGGGAGTCTTAGGGTGAGCTAAGTGTGGCTGGAGCCTCAGCAGGAACCATAGAAACTTTCACCTCCTGGACTGCTTAAGGAGTCTGGCTCTGAGTCTAGAAAGACTGAGGGAACCTCAGCTGATTGGGACCACCAGGTCCAGGTGTGCTGCTAAAGAAGCAGCCTTGGGTGAAAAGGAACTAGTACCTGGTGAATGCAGAAGAAGTGGGGCAGGGCTGTGGGCACTGGTAGGAGGGTGGAGCTCTTAGTTTGGGATTCCTGGTCAGAAGAGAGACCTGAAGAGAAATTGAAGCACCATCTTCTCACTCCATGATTAGAAGTGCTTACACTAATACCTCTTATTTTTAAAAAATAACCTACAAGGAAGAAAGAACCCCACCATAGAAACTTCCTATGGAAACAGGGAAGACCAGAGTTCATCTTCAGAAGAGGACACTGAAATAAAAAGAGCTTCTACCCCAAAGTGTCATGTGAGATGGCTCCCTGCCCAGAGAGAATTTATAGAACTTAAAAATCAAATGAGAGACACTGAGGAAAAACTACCAAAAAAATCCAAGAAAAACAAGATTCTGAAAAAATATCAACCAACTAGAAAGGAAATAGAGTTTCAAAGAGCAAAATAATTCTTTGAAAATTAGAATTGGGCAAGGGGAAGCCAGTGAGGCTATGAGAGACCAAGAAATAACAAAACATATTATAAAGAATGAAAAAAATAGAACAGAATGTGAAACATAAGAAAAATGACAGATTTGGAGAAAAGATCAAGAAAAGAAAACATAAGAATAATTGGATTTCTTGAAAGTTGTGATAAAAAGAACTTTGACATAATGCAAGGAACAATCCAAGAAAATTGTCCTGAAGTGATAGAACAGGAGAGGAAAGTAGAAATAGAAAAAAAATCCACTGATTGATCATTACCACAATGAGATCCTTTGTAAAAACACATAGGAATATTATTGCTAAAAATTTCAAAACCCTCAGATCAAAGAGAAAATTTTGCAAGAAACAAGAAAAAAAAAAACAATTCAAATACCCTGGAGCTACAATTAGAATTGTACAGAACTTATCAGCAGCCACAATAAAAGACTGCATGTGCTGTACTACATCTACTAACAATCAAAAGAACTAGGCCTGTGGCCAAGAAATATCATATCTAGCAAAATTATCTATAACAATGAACAAGAAAAAATGGACATTCAATGAGCTTGCAGATTTTCAGGACGAAATCAAAGAAATCTGAACATAATAAAAAATTTAACATATAAGAGCCAATATCAAAGACCAATTTTTAGGAACTCAACCTGGACAAATTGTTTACGGTTTTTTTTTTAAAATATGAGAAATGTATACCATATGTTTATGTTTGCTATCAACAGCAGGATAGCTCAAAAGAAAGTTTTGGTGGAGTTGAAGTTAAAAATAGTAGGCAAGTAGGATCAGAATTAAAGCTAAGAGTCAGCAGGGATAGGAAAAATATATGTTTATGTGGGGAGAGGGATGGAGAATGTATGTGTATGTATAGATCTACATAAGTATAAATATATCTTTTCTTAACTATAGTTTGCTTGGAGTTGGGGGAATGAAAGGGAGAAAAAGAATAAAGTAAAAGGATTGCACAGCAGAGAACAAAAGAACAATTTATAAGGAAGCAAAGAAAAGATGGACATGTGTGAATGTAATTTCTTCTACTGAAATATATATATATATGCTTTCTTGAACTAGTAATTTATTGTTATATATTTTGAATTCTCCCTGATGTTTTGCTGGGCACATGACAATGTTTTATTTTGTTTAGGTATTCCTTTTCTGTTTATTTCTTATTCTGTTTTTTTAATAAAATAAAAATTTAAAAAATAATAGAGTAGTAAGCTACATGACTGAAGCTAGTTCAAAGTGATTGGAGGTGATCTGTGGATTTATATTGATAGCTCTCTAAGTTTTGCAAAACACCTTTTCATATTTTTATATATTTGATTCTTCTAATAAAAGACTGGGAACAAGTCAGAGAATCTGTTTGGATAAAATTAATGATATAATAATAGGGGATTAGAGTCCCATTTGGGGTAGCTAGGTGACACAGTGGATAGAATACTGATCCTAGAGACTCCTCTTCCTGAGTTCAAACCTGAGTTCACATGCTTACTGCCTCAGTTTCCTTATCTGAAAAATGAGCTGGAGAAGGAAATGGTAAACCCATTCTGGAATCTTTGCTAAGAAAGAGTCAGACATGATTGAAATGACTGAACAACAACAAAAGAGCTTCACTTAGCAGAAATGCTCTTGAAAACCTCTGCATGCATTTACCCTAGACAAAGGAGTGAAAATAGAAGTGAAACATTAAAATAAAGTGAGTCCATTTTATTCAGTGCTGTGCCTGGCTCATAGTGAGAATATTGATAATTCTCCTTGATTGACTGACTTATTTGTCTCCCTGACCTGGGCAGCTTAATTTGTACCAGTAGGACTTCTTCAAGAACAGGGGCACTAGCATACATCACCTCTTACTTGGAATGAAGCTTTTATAGCTACATGTCATGTCACTAGGAAACTTCCATCCAAATAATTATTCATAATAATATAGGACAATGAGGCATTTTAAAATCTGAACAACAGAAATAATATCTTGGATACACATGGAGCTTTTTGCTTTATAAACACTTCCATCTATATAATTTCATTTTTTCTTTATGACTCTTTGAGGTTAGATGGGTACTATCTCTCCTATTTTATAGATAATAAAACTGAGGCACAATGATGTTAAGAGATTAAGACCATATAACTATTAAGGACAGAACCAGGACTAAATCCAAGTCCTCATATCTCTTCAGCTCCACACTCTTAGTAGACTATAATTGTTTTTGTGCCAGGAAGAGAGTTAATCGCTTTTATGTGGAAATATCCATGAGCCTCCTAAGCCCACTAGCTTTGCCAGGTCCCCGTGGCCCTTGGATTCTGGATGAGGGCAAGAAAGTACCAGCAGTGCCATTGTAGTCTCCTATTCGGAGCTTGTAGAGGCTTCTACTATCCCCAATAGAGAACTTGTCATAATAGGCGTAAACCGCTTCTTGGCCGTCTCGCATGTCTATCCGCAACTCATATCGCCCCTGGGATGTGATCTTGTGTATGTTATCCAGCCCTGCAGAGAAGAGCAAAGAATTTGAGCGAGACCTGGGTCAGAGCAGTCTGTGTCCACATAACTGGTGTTGGATGAAGAGGAGATGGAACAGCACGGAATAGGAGAGGCCCCCAGAGACCGACCCCTCTCCCTTTCCCACCACCCCCAGCCCGACCACCCCAATAGAATAAAAGCTCTGAAGGCAGGGAAAATTTCATTTTTGTTTTTGTCTATCCTGTGCCTAATGCAATACCTTGCACATAATTGGTTTTTAATAAATGTTTGCTGAATTGAATTCCTGCTGAGCTGCTGTAGTCAGCACCCTGTTGTTCAGAACTAAATCAAACTCTCATTGTTTTATGTGTGTTTGTCTTGCCCTTCTTGCTAGACTATAAGTTGCAGAAGGGCAAAGATCCACTTTTACTTTCTTTTTGTTCAGTTCCTTGATGAATAATTCTTGATTTGTAATTATCTTTTCTATGCTTCTAGAGTACTTGTGTTGGGCATGTCACAAATGCCCAAGAAATATTTGTTAGCTGATTGCTTGCCACTCCATCATTCCCCTAATAATTGTCATGGGGTCAAAGGACTGAGAACTGGAGGACTCTTTAGAGATCATCTAGTCCTTGATCAAATGGAGGCCTACAGAGATGAAGTGATTTTCCTAAAATGATATTCATATCTAGCTCCTTCGACTCCAAATCCAGTTCATTTTCCATTATCTAACTTAAAAGAGACAGAATTTGTTGAATTTCCTCTAGACTCCTTGTCTGACTTCTGTTAAATTTCATATGTGGGCAGATTCTAATTTGGCATCAAAACTGACCTCATAGATTTTGTTTGTACACATCTCTGTTTTGATCCATACCTCCTGCCAATCCCGGACCTCCAGGAAATTGCCAGTCACCTCTAATGCCTTCTTAATTTTCCCATTTTCTTCCTGAAGTGGGTAATAACATTTCTCTCTGGAGCTAAGCGAAGTGACTGGACTCATTTCTCTTGTGACCTAAGGCTGACTGGTGCCTTGTTCTTGGAGATGAAAGACCTCCCCTTCCCCATTTTAACTCATTCTGCATTTACCCCAGCTGGGCAGCTCTCTCCCCTTGTAGCTCCCTCATGTCAAATCCCATCAACATAACATCCTATTGATGAGGCTAGGAAGAGACAGCACAAAAGCGGGAAAATAACATAACAAGATAAAAAATAGATCAATAGAGAAGCCAAACAAAGTGAAAGGTAAAGAGAACAATTTGGGAGCTGTCAACTTTCTGAACAGACACATGGAGGCAGGGCAAGTAAGTGGAAAGAGCGTTCCTCATGACCTGAGATGAACACAGAGAGTAAGAGATGGACAAAATGTCAAAGAAAAGCAGGGGGAATCAATACCCAGCCAAAACTCATCCTCTAAGTTTCCGAAACCAACTCGGTACTCTGCCCATTTCCGGAAAAAATCTGTCAGGCCATTCTGCCGTCTCTGGAACACCTAAAAAGGCAAGGGGGAGAAATGAGAATGGGTGCTATGGGTGGGTACTAGGCAAACATCAGGTAGATTTGGGTTCTCTCTGTGTCTCTGTGTATCTCTCTTCCCTCTTTCCCTTCCTTCCCTCCTTCTCTCTCTCTCTCTCTCTCTCTCTCTCTCTCTGTTTTTCTCTGTCTCTCTCTCTCTTTCTCTGTCTCTCTCTTTCTCAATGTGCCAATATTGGGCCTATTATTTTCATAGATGCTTTCCTTCTCTTTATATATCTATACTCTCCTAATAAGATTGGATATGATATCGGCAATAATTTTCACTCCAAATATAGACAACAACACAGGTATGCATAAATCATTTAGAATAGTTAGAAGAGATGGTACTAGCCCTATGCTTTTTTATGTAGTTAAATTGGAATTTTTCACCAAAAGAAAGGGAATAACTCTCATCAGCTAGTGACTGACACCATCATATTGGAGGCAAAGTAACTGCAAATCATTCACTTTCCAAGCTGTTTAAGTGCTAATTTCATTTACCCTCCAATAAATCAGCTTCGATTTCAATTTCCAATTATGCTTTAAAAAGGAGGCACACATATGTCAGAGATATAAAAGGGAATGTCTCCCAAGAGCAGCTGTTATGAACAGAGGTACCATTTAACTTTTCAAAAACGACCCATTTTCAGCAGTTCAAAAAGGCTAGGTCTGTATGTAAGCAGTCAGTGGAGAGGGAGGTGAGGTTGGCTGGGGAGAAGGTCGGGATATAGGACTTCTCATCCCTCACTCTTCAGCTGCCCAGGGATAATTTGGGGTCAGACATTAGGAGCATTCAAATTTTAAAGAAATTCAACCTAACCAATATTTATTAAGAACCTACTCTGTACAAGGCACCGTATTTGGTATTCAGGACACAGTGATTAAAGAAAAGTGGTCTCTGCCTTCAGGCTTCAAAGAAGTGAGCTGATTCAACATGAAGAGAGAGGTAAGTATATATCAAGTAGAATCAAAACAAACAAACAAAATGATTGAGTGAAAGCAAAGCACTAAGAAATGGGGATAAACAGGGAAGGCCTCTTGGAGACTTGGAGGAAACTTGGGATGTTAATAGGTGATACAAGGAAGTGAATACATGGAGGACCACCAGTGCAAAGGTGTTTATTTTACATTCTTTCTAGAATTAGTGGGGACTCATTTATTTTACTTTCAAGCCTGAACTGATCAAGCCTCGGGCATAATTCTCAGGAGAAACAGAAAACGAGGCCATTCTGCATTTGAAGTCTCAAGGTCCTTGAAAATTCCCAAATATTCTGCTTGAGACTCAAAGTTATAATAGTGATAAGGATGGATATAGTGACAGAAGCAGGATACTAGGATTATGAACCCAGACAACTCCACATGTCTCGGTTTGGTTTGTTCCCAACATTTGCTTTCAGTAAGACTGAGAAGAAGGACCCTCTCCAGCAGATCATTCAGCCTACAAGCATCTAGAAAACCACTTCACCTGCTAAGTACCAGGAATTAAGCCAATTTTGCTTCCTTTTATTTTTCAGGGCCATTCAGGATTTAAGACTCAGCATCCCCATCTCTGTCCCTATCATGGTCTTTCTCACCAAGAATTTTAGGAAATTTTCAGGGACCTTCCATGTTCAAAACTCCTCTGGAATTCTTTTTCTCTTCCTCTTCATCTTCAATTAACAATATTTAGGAAAGGAATAGAAGGGAAAGTAAAGAATCCTGATTTGTCTCCCCTTTTAGTTCTTTCTTATTTGCTTCCACATTGTGTAGACTCTTTGTGTCTAGGCTATTAAACAAGGTTTCCAGGAAACTAAAGAAATAGGAAAGGTTGAATTGTAGCGATGGATAAGAGGGTATGGTAAAAGAAAAAAAGTGAATGTTGAGAAGCTCTGAGAAATCCCATACAGTTACTTACAATCCAGCCACCTCCATCTGTTGACATATCACAGTATACCTGGACCTTCTGGCTCAGATCCCCATTGATGGAGATGGTATAAACCCCACTGAGTGTATCTCCATTCATCAAATGTTGGGCACAGTCCTGAGGATGAGGGAACACCCGACCCCCTGGATAGGAAGAAAGGGAAATTGCCTAACAATAGTTATTTATAGTCCCTCCTAGCAGAAAAAAAAAATGGCTTTTCAAAGGGGGGAAAATATATCTACATACACGCATGCGTGCACATACACACATGTCACCTAACTAAATTATGTTATGAGAAAAATTACATTCAATTCATTCACAATATGCTTTATAGTTTTAAAACTGCTGATTATGGTCACTTATGGATGGGTCATCATAAATCAGTAAGTATTTCAGGCAACCAGTTTGTCAGCCACCTTTCAAAGAATCTGAGGCTTCTATCACTCTATATTGTCTTGAAAATTGTTACTAACAATTCCAACAGACTTGTCATAGAACCATTGGCATTCAGAGAGACAATTATGGGGACTAAATATGGATCACAACATATTGTTGTTTGCTTGCTTTTTTCTTTCTCATTTTTTCCCTTTTGATCTGAGTTTTCTTGTACAGTATAATAAATGTGGAAATATATTTAGAAGAATTGTACACGTTTAACCTATATTGAATTACTTGCTCTCTAGAGGAGGGGGGAGATAGGGAGGGAGGAAGAAAAATTTGTAACACAAGGTTTTGCAGAGTAAATGTTAATATATTGTATTCAACATATACTTTAACATATTTAACATGTATTGGACTACTTGCCATCTAGGAGAGGGGGTAGAGGAAAGGAGAGGAAAAGTTGGAACAGAAGGTTTTGCAAGAGTTAATATTGAAAAATTACCCATGCATATGTTTTATAAATAAAAAGCTGTAATAATATAAAAAGAGTGAATGTTGAAAACTGTATTTGTGTATATTTTGAAAAATTAAAAGCTATTATTATTAAAACAACAACAAAACTTCCACTAAGATGTGCCTGAATGAACAAACCTCTAGTGAGTAGAGTATTATAAGTTAGTATAGACTTGGCAATTTTTTTTATGGGAGAAGAGCCTTTTTATTGGTAATATTCTTGTAGTAAAGCTTTTTGAAAAGCTACATGATATAAGGCATTTCAAGGATCTCAATTTGGTTTTAAGAGTGCTTAACACTTCTATGTATCAATAAGTGTATACATACATATTTATATGTATATATATGTATCCATATAATATTTGTTTATATGTGTAGATTCACATAAAAGGGTATATATAAAACAGATAGAATATGATAGTAAGTGGTAGCAAGTATAGTAACATAGTAGGAATAAGTATACTAGAGCTAAAGTTAACAAGACTTTGGTGAGCCTTACTACTTGTGTGATCTTCAGCAAGTTACTTAAACTCTCTGGGTCTTAGTTTTCTCATTTGTAAAATAATGGGATTAGACTTGATCATCTCTAAGATTCCATTCAGCTCTAAAATGTGATGCTATTGGTGTATATTTTGTGGGTATGGTCTGATATGTGATTTCATGATATATGTCCATATGTATATTTGGAAGATTGACATGCTTCAGGCTATTGGATGAAATCAGAAGATGGTATATTAGAAATATTTTGAAACTGACTGAAAAAATGGGATGTGGTTCTAGCTCTCCGTATATAAAAGAAGGGTTATAGCATCATATTATTTAAGTTTTCAGAGTATTTCGAGGAAGTATACTTCCACCAAAAGGCTGGTTGATTTAGTCCAGTGTGTCAGTCTCCCACCTTCACTCTCATAGTGACCCTGTCATTGGAGAGAATGGATCAGCCTGGAGCTGAGAAAGGACGAACTCAATATATTGCTTCAAGAATTATGATCTTTTGAGGCATAGAAAAGTGACACTATGGACTCTAGAAAGGCATTTACCCTTGGAGCCCAACAGAGATACCTCATGGGATTGACATTACCCATTTGTATGTGCATTTTCTGTGTGGATGCTTTGATGCTGTATATGTATCCTCTTTCCTCATTGGCTCTGTGTATAGAGCTTTGTGTGAGAGTGTACCCTAATTTTGGGGGTGACATTTCTGTAACAATTATTTGTACCACATATGCTTAGTAAATGTACCTAACTAAAAGCTAATTAACTGTAGCTGGCTAATTAGTTATCAATGGGGATTATACTGGATGGCATAGACAATTGTTATAGAAATAGAAATTTACCATTGTACCAGATTGCCTCTGAAGGAAAATTTTAACCTTGTCTGTAATAGTTTTATTCATTTCTATTAATTTATTTAATTCATATAGAGGTATAATCTGGTTTTAACACAACCACTTTCTCTTGCTCTTGGTTTGTTTATTCATTCAACTCCTTCACACTGGTAGATGTAGCCTTCCCAGAGAATGACCACTACCATACATTTATGACTCAAACTTGCTTATGTTACTGTGGGTTCAACTATCGTGTATATGCTTGCATGTGTGCATATATTCCTACTCTTTCTAATTATAGCTTCTGAGCTCCAACCAATGTCCTTTTAGAGTGTACATTTATATAAAGTCAGTCACCATGACATCTTTTGATTTTAAATGTGAAACATTTACTTAATAATAAGGAAAAGGCAAGAATAACCATCACAGTTACTTAATATAATGAAAATGCAGGAATAATATAAACATTGGTCTACATATAAACCTGGGTCATATGCTTCCACTATAATAGCCATAGGGAAGAGTGGGCATACCATGATAGAAACCTACCAGGAGGGAATTCACAACTTTAACTAAGGAACAATTTGGTTCCTTCACCAATAATCAATACTACACAAAGCCACTGCTCTCTTAGCTTCCCTTCTGGTCTTTATTACTCTCTTGCTAGGCAAAATATCTCATTTTTCTTTTGAGTTGATAAAGTAGTTTTAAAAAAAGCTCTTTTAATTTACAGTTGTTTTTAATTGACTCTGACAATCTGTTAAACAACTGACAAGTAATGACAAAGAGAACAGCAATATTCTTCAAGTTGCCTCTCTAAGTAAAGCAGACAAGCTCAGTCAGCTCTTTACTCAACAGGATTCTGCTTTATTTGATTATCTCTCTCACCCTCTTCTTATAGTAAATCAAAGTTCAGAGCAAATTACTCAGATGACTTTGGACAATGAAGACAAATTCAGTCAGCTCTTCCCTTAACAGGATTCTGCTTTGTTCGATCATCTCCAAACCTCTTTTTATAATAAAACAGATACAAAACCTGTTTCTTTTTCTTTGTCTCTCCCTCTTGTACTAAAAAGGAGAGAGAAAACTCCTATTTAGTACAAGAGATGCCTAATTTTAATAAGTAGGCATCTCTCAAAGTATCATCTCTTTTAATCTTTATTTGCTATTGAAGAGCAATAGTCCAAACTAGATCAGAGTTCACCTTTCTTCCAATAAGCTTCCCAGAAATCATTTTTACAGACTTTTTTTAGCTAATCTGAAGAGAAATTTGTCTTCCAATCAGTAATCTCTGAACACAGCTATTGAAGCCTTTCTTTTTAGCTGGCTCTTCTAATGACTTCTTCATTTCTTCTGATATCTTGAAACAGAGCCTTCTTATGGAAAGTGACTCATCTTTTACTTCAAGTAAAATTAATGAAATTCACCTTTCTATTATGTATGAAACTGAATTCTTCTAAAACCTTCTAAACAGTTATTTGATTACTATTTTGTAAGTTTAATCTCTAAATCTAAAAAAAAGTCACCTGAAAAAGATCTACGATCACAATATCCTAAAGCCTCAGTAATTTCTCCACCCTTTTTAATTCATTCATCAAAAATGCAGTTCCCTATCTTTTCTTCCTAACATCCTCTGTCTCTCATTTTATTGGAGAAATTTTTTACAAGTAAATTTAAATATTTTTCATATACAGGTTTTTGTGTGCTTCTTTTAGCAAATAAGTTGTTCACATATGAATTATACCCTTCATCCTTTTTCTTTATAGAAAAGTTTTTTTACAACCCTTTTCAAAACTAATGAATGAAAGGGGTGGGCCTCACTGCCCCATCAACCTTACTTAAATCAACAACATAGAACAGTGGGTGATATTCTTGACTTTTCAGGAAGACTGGATTCAAATTCTGAATTTCCCAGTTATTAGCTATGTGACCCTTGGTAAGTCACCCAAGCTCTTTTTGAATCAGATAATTGAATAAATCTTCCAGGATTTAACTTTCAAATCAGAGAATTTTGGCATCTCTAAAATCCTATACTACCAGAGCTATAGAATTCTTCAGAAATCTATTTTACACAAGTTAAAATAGACACATGCAATAATTATTTAGTTCTTCCAAAAGGTCATTGTTACTTAGAATGCACATTTGATTTAGAAATTAGAGGAAAGGGGCAGCTGGATGGCACAGGGGATAGTGGCCCTTGAGTCAGGAGAACCTGAGTTCAAATTTGACCATAGACACTTAATACTTCCTAGCTAGTTAGAGGGCATATTCTATGATTCTGCAAAACTGTTGGTATTTAGTAAAGTAGATATACTAACAACATAAAAACAAACAAATAAACTTGAAATATATCATAGGCTGCAGTGTTCTGGTCGGTTTTCTGGAGGTCTCTGGACCAGCTTTTGTTTCAGCAGAGTAATCACCATGAAAATAGCCAGGGATAAAGTCCAAATTCTTTATTATCTCCTTCAAAGTCTTGTCTCCTTGCCTGGGGCTCAGCTAACTTTATAGAGGTCCTCTGGAATGATTCTTGGTTTCTGTGGGGGAGGCAGGAGGACCACCACGATGGTATCTGTCTTGAAGTCTGTCCTTGGCTCCGAGAGCTTGTACTCCAGCCTCCAGCCACCATAAAGGTGGGAGATGAAATGACTCTCTCTGACTGAGTTTGTCCCAGCTTAGATGCAGTATCCTGAGTATAAACCAACTATTCTAAATAAATGTCCCTCCATTTGCTGCAGTTGTCCCAAATGACAATGTAACTAAAAATGAGATTAAGATCAGTCTTGTATCATTGACCTAATTTTAATGACAAATAATCACAGTGTTTTGTTATGGGCCAGAACTCTGTACTTGAAACAAGGATTCTTATAAGGTGCTAATGGAATTGATGAGACAATGGTTATCTAGTTTAGCATGGTGATTGATAGTTCTCTAATTCAGTATGATTGATTTAATCTTTCAACGAATAATAGTTCCCTAGTGCTCATTATGGCACTACCTAGTTGTCCTATAGATTTATATACATACCTTTAAATTTCATTTTCTTAGATTTGGCCCTTCATTCTAGCTTGTTAAAATCTATTTAGATTTTGACTCTACTATTCAGAATGATAACTATTTCAGTTTCATGTTATCTGCAAATGTGATAATCATGTCTTTTTTGACTTCATTCAAGTCATTGATGAAAATGATGAACAATGTAGAGCCAAAAATTGGTCTTGGGCTATTATTACCCCTTGAGATTTGTTTCTGAATCAAATAGATCTAGTAATGAATGATCTCTTTGGTCTGATCATTCAACTAGTTCCATATTATCCTAGTTATGGTCACATGAATAGAAAAGGACACTTTGTCAATTGACTGAATAATAATGAACTTTCATTTATATACCAGTACCTTAAGGTTTATAAAGTTTGATGTTAAATGGAGTAGAACCAGGAAAACATTGTAAACATCAATAAAAAGATTATATAATGATCAATTCCAATAGACTTGGCTCTTTTCAACAATGAGGTGATTCGGGCCAGTTCTAATGGTTGTGTAAGGAAGAGAGCCATCTATACCCAGTGAGAGGACTGTGGGAACTGAGTGTGGATCACAATATAGTATTTTCGCTTTTTTGTTGTTGTTTGCTTGCTTTCTGTTTTCTTTCTCATTTTTGTCCTTTTTGATCTGATTTTTCTTGAGCAGAAGGTAATTGTGAAAATATGTATAGAAGAATTGTACATGCTTAAGCTATATTGGATTACTTGCTGTTCAGGAGAGGGGGTGGAGAGAAGGGAGGGAAAAATTTGAAATGTAAGATTTTGCAAGGGTGAATTTTAAAAATTATCTGCACATATTTTGAAAATTAAAAAAAAGTTTTAATAAATTAAAAAAAGGTTCATTAAGTTTCTTTGTAGGCAAGCCTAGAAGGCAGGGGGTATAATATAATCACCCCCTTTTTTATAAATTAAAAAACTAAGGCTCAGAGAAATTAGCTGACTTGCCTATTTTATATAGCTAGTGCAAGAGAGACAGAGGTAAAATATACCCTGCCCCCCTTTTTGTGGGCTATATTTTGTAATTTGCAATATTAGTGAAATTGGTAAAATTTTCTCAGTTTCCTCATTGATTCTCTAGGAACTTAAAAGCGAATCATTATCTTATTAGCAAATAGAATCAATACTATTAATGAATATAAATTCAAATATGTTAAATAAAATCTTAGTTAAAAAGGTTATTGTAAATTATACAAAAATATTAACTATGGTCAAATTGAATTTATATTAGAGAGATGTAAGGATAGTTTAATATTAGGAAAACAATTAACATCACACAAATACCCAAAACTTACAAAACTACTTGATTGCATCAATACATACAGAAAAGGCCTTTGTCAAAATGTATTCATTCTAGTTCAGGTATCATGACTATATTTTTTTCATAAAGGAATTTGGTAGAAGGGTTTCTTTCTTAATTTTGGAAAATAATTTGTGTAGTGTAAGAATTAATTGCTCTTTAAATGTTAGATAAAATCCAATTATAAATCCATCTATATCAGTGTTTTTGTAATTTCTTTATAGCTAGTTCAATTTATTTTTATGATACTGGATTAATCAATATCTCTATTTGATGTTGTGTTAATTTTGGCATTTTATAATTTTTTAGATAAATCTGTATTTCTTTTGAATGTTCAGTGGTTATTTGTGTATAGTAAGTTTTGAAGCTTTTTTTTTAATCCTTCTGCATTTCCTATGATTTCACCACATTCATTTTTTATTCTATTCATTTTTTCAACTTTTCTTTTTTTATATTAGCTATAATTTTAATCATTTTTATTAGTGGTTTCAAGGAACAACTTTTAGTTTTATGTATCAGTTCTATGTTCTTTTGATTTCTAGTTTATCTCTTCCACTATTCATGTTATTTTATGTTCATTTATTTGTTGGCTTTCTCATTTTAAGAATGGAATATTTACTTCACTAATCCTCTCTTTATCTTTCTTTCTTTTTCTTAGTATATGTTTTTATGGATTATATTTTTGGTCTGAGGACTACATCCATTGTATCTGAGAAATATTGATTTTTAATTTCATCATTACTATTTACATAGTTATTAATTTTTTATGATTTTTTTTGCCCTACTCATCTTAGTCTGTGGCTTTTGCTCTTTGAATTGGTTGCTATTTTTATTACATTATAGTGAATAAAGAGCACATTTATTATTTCTTCTTTTTATTATGTATTTGTAATTTTCTTATATTTTAATGTATGGTCTATTTTCATAAAAGCCCCAAATAGTGCTCCTAGATATGTGTTATCTTTAATAGTCCCATTTAGAAGGCTCTACAATTTTTTTTTAAACTCTAAATTCTTGGATTGCTCAGCTCTATAATGTAACTTTTACTTATCTCTTTTTAAAATTTATCAAATTCAGAGGGAAAAACATTAAAGCCTCTACTCTTATTGTGTTTTTACATTTTTCATATTTCAATTAAATTTTACTTGATGAAGTTAGATGCTGTGTCATTTGGTACATTTATATTTAATATTGATATTGACTCATTATCTATGGTTCCTTTAATATAATTTCTTGCTTATCTTGAGTAATATTGTGAACTTTTGTTTTTGCTTTGTTTAACAACATGACTGCTACTTTAACTCATGATACATTAACTTTGATTCATAAATTTTGTTCAGGTTTTTTTATTTTGATTCTGTGTGTCTGCTATTTTTTGTTATGAATATTTCTTATAAACATATTTGTGGAGTTTTATTCTCTGATGTTTCTATCTGCTCTCTTTGATTTTTGTTGAATTGTTAAACCCATTAAAATGAAAAGTTACAAAGTTAGTTTTGTGTTTTCCTCTATTTGTTCCTTTAATATTGGTGGGTTTAATTTAAAAAAAATATTTAAACTCCTTCGGTTGTAAATACAATACTTTAACCTTTCATTTAGTTTTGTTAATCTACTTTGATGTAACCTCTTTCCTACCGATTATCTTCCTCTTTACCTTTTCCTCAAATCGTACTTAATAATAATATTTACGTAGCACTTACCACATGCCAGAGACTATAGGTACTTTTATGATCCTATTTTACAGATGAGGAAACTGAGGCAGAGTTTAAGTGATTTATCTAAAGTCATACAGCTAGTGTGTGAGGATGAGTTTGAACTCCAATTTTTCTGATTCCAAGTGCAGAGCTCTGTGCACTATGGTGCCACCTACCTGCCATTTGTCTTATTTTTCTCTAGTTTTGTGGTTTTACTTAAATTATTATTTTCTTGTTCTTTTATTTATCTATCTCATCCCCCTTTTTTGCCCTTTCTTTTCTTCTCTAGGTGGTTAATTTAAAAATTTATCTTCTCACATCCTCTTCAACTTTATTATTTTTTGTTTCCTCCTCTTCCTTTTTCTAAGAATCTCTTTGCTTTGTCTCTTTGTTAATTTTCTTTCCTTCTTGTTTATCTTGAAATTTTATTTCTGATTAATGGTCTATATCCTTGTTTATTTGTTCTTTGTGTTCTTTATGATGTTAAAGATTCTGAAGTATAAATTTTGAGCTCCCTCTTCTAATCAGTTTCTTAATATTGCTTTGATGGATCTTACCCCATTATTCCCCCCAACTCTTTCCTGTTATATTTGCTTTCAATAGTTTCAATTCATAAAGGAAATAATGTGTTCAGAAGCAGCAGCTCATGTGGGAAAATGCCCTGAAACACAAGCTTTTTGTTTGCAAAACCAGTATCTATAGAGGGCCACAGATAGTGGTGGGACTCTGGGTGAGGTATACGACCCTTCAGTCCAGAGGGAACCTGCTGACAATGTCTGATTCAGCTCCCCATCTTCCCTAAGGGCTCTCTGCCTTCCTGAGAAGACAGGGGGTGACAACCTGTGTTGTAATTAAAGCAGAATGATACCAAGTGGCAAAGAGTCATCTACATACAACAGCAAGTAGTTTATGTGGTCCTGCATGTACACAGTGTGTTATGGTTATATAAGGGTTTTAGAGTATATAAGGCTGAGAGAATTTGGAATAAATGGACTCCATGTTTGACCATCCATGTGAGTCCCTCATCTTCACTCCTCTTCTAAGACCAAGTGGAAGAATTGCTCAGAAATGGATTTGTGTAAAATATCAGGAGGCAGTTGGAAGGACAGCAGTGAATCTGAGATAACAAAGGAGGGAGGAAACTAGTCCCAACTTATTCCCTTACTCCACTCATGACTTTGGATAAATTAGCTGTTTAATAGTAATATTTCCCCATTAACACAGGTAGAGATGGTGATTGTTTTCACTAAGTTACTAATCTCAGTTGAAACACCCTGGTATATAGAATGGATTGAATGCTGAGCTTATAGTCAGGAATATCTAGGTTCAAATACTTCTTCAGATATTAGTAGCTGCATTACTTTGGCAAAGTCATTTAATTTCTGAATCAATTTTCTCCTCTTTAAAATAGATATGGTAATAGCTTCTATCTCACAGGGTTGTTTGTAAAAATCAGGTGGGACCTTATATGAAAAGTGGTTTATAAATTCAAAGTGATTTATAAATGCTATCTACATTATGATTGTTTTAATCAAGATCACAAGAATAATGTAACTAACAATAATAATGGCTAGCATTAATATAGTGCTTGATAATAGAATATCATTAATAAGTAATATAATTAATAATAACTAGCATTTATATAGTGTCACTAATGTAATCTAATTAATAATCTAATTAATATTGATAGCATTAATATAATAGTAGGATTGCAAAATGCTTTTTAAAGAATATTTCCCAGTTTCCTCAACCAATTTTTAGAGAATAAAGTTCATGTTTATTGAAGTTTTGATGAGCAAAGGAGAAGGAAACTTTAAATATCCAGAATTTTTTTCTCAAGTGAAACAATTCAATCCCTAGTGATACTGGACTAATGTGGAGGTATCAGATTTGAGTGTCACTCACTTTTGAGTGGATTTTGCATATTGACACAATTATTCTTCTCAATATTGTTCATTTCTCTGTCTGTATTTTATATGTGTGAGTAACAGACTATAAAAGTGCCTTCAATTTTAAGAGAAAAGGGTGGGAGAGATCTCCTTCCTTTCTGAAGGGAAAAAGTGCTTTATCTTGATGAAGTCTATTGAAACTAGCCAGCAACAATAGGAAAGAAAGGAAACCATTATCCCTCCATCCACTCACACTTACGCTTTTTCTTCCCTTTGCCTTTTAACAGAAACTCATCCCTCCCTCCTCCCCCCCAGTAAGCTGAGAGAAATAATGTTGAATGAATGATCATTTACCCTGAGAGGTCACTCTCCACACTCACTTTTCCTGACTAGGATATTTCTGCTAACTACCTGAATTTTCAAGATATTTTCCATCTAGAACCCTGAGTTTTCTCTTAACTGTTTGCAGTTTTAAAAACAAAAACCCTCACTAAAGTGGGCCTCCTGTACATTATAGCAGTGCATTTGGGCCATTGTTGCATGCACTAAGTGGATGAAGGAACCAAAGGCCCTCTGTGCAGGTGGCAAGAGAGATCCTTGCCCATCTCTGAGCACATCAACAACCCAAAGTCTTCATTTAACCCGAAGGTCAAGATAGCCTATTTTTATCATCTCCATAGGTCTCTTAAGACAGGTTTTAGTGAAAGCCTTGTTTGCTTCTTATAGCATTAAATCAGACAAAAGGAACTGCCTTGAAGATGATCATTTCACCAAGCTCTGTTGCTCTGTGGGGAATATTTGTTTCCTCATTTATATTCATGTCTTTAAAAGACAAGTAGACCTTGGATGAAATTTCAGGCGACAGTAAATTATAAATAATGTATCTATATTTTTTTTCTCCCTTCCATACTACTTGTATATAATTCCCCCCTGAGTCTTGTGCAAACAGCAGAGACAACAGGACAGGCAGCTATTAACATGATGGAAGGAACGAAATAGTTGTACATTGTATGGCAGAAACATAAAAAGGGAAGACATTTTGATCAAAAGAAGTTTTTTGTGATATGTTTTTCTTTTTCTTCTTGGAGAAAAACTCAGATTTCTTAAGCTAGCCAAAAAGAGTGTGCTTAAAACAATTATCTTTTTTTTTTCTGCTGGGATTATATGTAGGACCTGCCAGTGATGGATCCTTCTCCCTGTTGGGGTCCAATTTTTGGCTCTTCTTCTGTGTCAGTGTTTCAGAAGGCTTTAGGATGGACAGAAGATCTCCATTAAAATCAAACCCACACTCAGAAAGCCCATTATCCACCACTCAGAAATCTTTGACCTTTTTAGATACCCAGATCCATAGTTCTGAACCAACAAAACATCGCCATGTGTCCTATTCTAGCCCTAGGCAAAGTGGTGAAAGAAGGCATAACTTCTCAGATTTTGCCCTTTCCCCTTTCTTGATGTTTTCCCCAGCTTTGCCTCAGGAATTCAGGAATTTTGACCTGATTTTAGAAAAAAAACAGCTGAAACTCTTTCACATTATGGTGTAAATGACAATCATTTACAGTATCAATTTTTTTGTATCAAGTGCAAGCAGCAGGAAATATGCACTGTTCCAAATAAGGGTGGAACTGTGGTGACTTCAAGACACTAAGTTGCAATTGCTGAGGAGGGAAGGGACAATATAGAGCTGGGCTGGGGAGGAGCTTATTTGGGGTATGGCCACAAAAGAAGGTACTAAGTTCTTTTTTTTTTTTTTTTTTTTTTTGTTTGTTTGTTTGCTGTTTGTTGTTGCTATTGTTTTGTTTTGTTTTTTTTTTGATGAGAGTATAAGTGATATCATCATTTTCTAAATTTCAGCCCTCTAGAACAAAATCCTAATATTCCACCTTAGTCATAGCCCTGCCTCAGATATTGTGTATTTCCACATGGTGAGTACTTAGGCTTTACCCCAGAAAGAGCTGCTAAATGGCTCCTGAACTTTTTTTAGTTGGTAGTTTGCAGATTTTCTCTAGATGCAAGATGTCACCAAAAGACAGAAACATTCTATGATATTATCATAATGCTCACCAGAACTAGCTGTAGAATTAGCAACATATGAATTAAAGGCTTATATTTCATAGAGCTAGCAATGAAATTTGTGCATTTTCGGGATGAAATTATAACTTTGTGTCTAATAAGTATGCAAATAGAGAGTTTCTTTCAAGTATTTGCCATCTATGTTTCCTTTTTTAAAGAAATAATTCTCTTTAAGTCATAAATCACTTCATTAAAAAAATCTAAGTTGTTGAATTTCAGAATCTTAAAACTAGAAAAGACTTCAAAGATCCTTTAAGCCCCCTAAACCAATAAATAAATCAATAAGCATTTATTAGACACCTTTTGTACTAGGTCCTGGGGATAAAAGTCCCTGATCTCAAGGAGCTGACATTCTAATAAAGAAGCAATGTGAACACACAGAAGTATACACTGAATATATAAAAAATGATTACAAGATAATTTTTTGGAAGTGATGGGGGAGAACTAGAAACTATAAGGGTCAGAAAAAAAAACTCATGTAGAAAGTAGTGCTAGTTGGACCCTTTTAAAAGCCAGGTGAAAGGGTATGAGGGCTGAGCATCATTGGCTTCAGCACCTTAAGAGGGACAGGGCACTTACCTTCTGTTTCTTAGCAAAGATGCTGCTCTGGCTTCTGGTCTCTACTTCATGAGCTAATTCTTGAACTAGACCAGATCTGATAAACTGGAGATGTACATGGAGACTTTTACCTATTTCTCTCCAACAACATCAAGATGGCAACTTAAAGATACAACTAAGGATACAATCTAGCCCGACAAGAATGATGATGTGAATACAGATACATGCATGTATACACATAAGAATCTAAACACTCTAGATATGTATCTTGGTTGATTACTAATATACATGTGCACATGTATATTAATGAATTCTCTGTAGTAAGGACAGTACTCAGAACTAGACAAAGTTATGATAATTTATATCCTGGAGACTAAGACAGAACCTTCCTTTGTAAATCAACCCAGAATTAGCACACAGGGTTTTGTATGGCTGAATATAAAAATTTATCCATGTATATATTTTGAAAACAAAAAGCTATAATTAAAAAGAATAAATCAACCCAGACTCAATAATTCTGCATTTCTCTGGCCATCTTCATGCTATATTTCCATATATATATTTGTGTATATGTGTGTGTGTGTATACCCACATATACTTTTCCTCACCTTTCCCTGTTTTCTATCTTTAACCAAATAAAACTAACACTAGCATTTCTGGAAAGGATATGTCAATCAATTGTCCTATGGCTAAGGGTATGCTGATAAATATTTAACAACCAGTTCTCTAAAAAAGAGCATACATTATATACTTTTGAGTTTAACCTGTATTAACATTTTCTCCATTGCTTTCTGAAGTCTAAACCATCAAGAAAACAACAAAATAAGCCCTGACTTATAGCATTTGCTGATTTTCAAAGTATAAATGCTTACACTGAAAAGTTAACAATCAGTTCTGGAATAAGTAGGAATTGGCACCAGTACCTCCCAATTATGACCCAGGCTACCACTCTCTAGCTCTATGTGTTGTGTTCTCTTGTTGGAATGCAAACGTTTTGAAGGGAAAGGATGTCTTACTTTTTTGCATTTAAATCACCAGAACTCAACACAACATTCAGTATCTAGCAAATATTTAATAAATTAGTTTGCCATTATTTATTATATTATTTACAAGGAAGTTAGGTGATGCAATGGATAGGAGACCCAAGTTCAAATCCTGTCTTAATCACTATTAGCTGTACTTCCCTACACAAGTCACTTAACTTCTGTTTGCCTCAGTTTCTTCATCTGAAAAAATGGGAATAATAATAGCAACTACCTTCCAGGATTTTGTAAGGATAAAATGAGATGGTATTTGTAAGGTACTTTGCAAATGTTAGCTAGCTATTTTTATTCATTCACTCACTCAACCATTAATTAATGTTTTTAGCTTTGTGTACTCCTGGAGATGGAGAAAAGGATAGATGAAACGTCCATGAAATTAAGGATGTATGGACTAAGAAAGGATGGTCTTTGGTGGAAAAATCCTTTTAGATTAAATTAGCTTCACTTAGTGTTCTTCCTTGAAGTTGGTGGCCATACAGGAAGTTCTCTATAGCTTACTGTGTCTTTAGTTGAAGTGGACATGTTTGTATATAAGAACTGCTGGAGAAGTATAAGTGATATCATCATTTTCCAAATTTCATCCCTCTAGAACAAAATCCTTAGTCGTAGTCCTGCCTCAGATATTGTGTATTTCGGAATTGGAAGAAATAAATTCCTTGATAGGAAAAAGCAGCTTAGTTTTCTTTAGGGGCTCCACTGAGGGCCAGAATTCAGCTGAGATGATGAGGGACCATATTGCTATTTGGGAGTATTTGTGGGGGAGTGAGTGTGTGAAAGCCCCAATCACTTTCTTACCTGTGGTGAAGCTAGCAGAGGTAATAACACTGTGAACAGTATCCTGGGCTGATTGCAAGAGCACTGTATATTCAGAGTTCTCTGAAAGTCCTTCCAGGCGGATCCAATTGTCTTCTGCATCCACGATCAACTCCTATACATGATGTCAAAAGAAAAGGATAAAAGGAAATCATGGTCCACAGAGATATGGAAAACTGAATCATAAAAGAGAAGGCAATACAGTTCTAGTCTGTTCAGATATGTTACCTCTAGGAAAAAAAACCCATTTCTATCCAGGGTATATTTAAGAAGAAATAAAATTTAATTTTTTTCATTATTTCCAGAATAATTTAGATCACGAGGAGAAGGAACTCATGCTAAGAAATACTGTCTATGAATTCCTTAGTGTCTTTGGGATGGCTCTACCCATTCTTAAGTTTTCTACTTGAAGGTCTGAATTATCTAGACCATCTACATTGATGATATTTACTCAAAACTTGCCAAATCTCCTCTTTGTTGGGTTCTGTATAGACATAGATTTTGTGACGGTAATAAGAGTTAGGAACCTTCTCATATGCAAAATAAAGGGATTTGAACATAGGATCTCTAGAAGCTCGAAAACCTATGATCTTTTTGTATGTGTCATGTAGCTCACCCTGGATTGATCATATCAGTGAAAAATGGCAGGAGGCCTAGTGCTTTCCCTGTGGTACGCATTTTCCCCTAATTGTTTTGATCCTTAACTTCTGAGTGATTGTCATGATTGGACTCAGCCCTCTCTGATAGCTACAACTCACTTTCCGGCTTCCATCATTGGATTTATAGGTCAAGATGTAGTTCTCAATGTCTGCTATAGGAGGCTGCCAGGAAATCAGGGCACTCTGTCTGGTGACCTCACTGGCAGTCAAGTTTGTAGGTGGATCCAGAACTATAAAGAAGAAAGAAAGAGAGAACCTCAAGATCAATTAAATCACACATCTTCAAACTCTTCATCATTTTCATTTGTCTACCTGGTACTTATAGATGGAGTCTTACTCATTCTCAGAACCTGTCTTTTCATAGTCAGGGAGAGAGTCTATCTATAAAAACTGCTACTTCAAAAGACTTTAGGTAAATAGAACAGTTTGCTGGTAAATGCTTAAGAACTGGCTCTCTGAAAAAAAAATTACACATGTTGAACATGATAAATTTAATATGCAGTATTGATATATTCTCCATCATTTTCTAGACAGTCAACAAAACAAGTCAGGCCTTCATTTGTAGTGTGTAGTGATTTTGAAGGTATAAATTGAAATTTGAAAATTTAACAATTGATTCTCCCAAGACAATATAAGTCAGTTCCAGCACACTGAAGTCAAAATCTTTCATTTTAAGGAAAGTGCTCAGGACAGCCATATGTTCATTTCTCATCTTGCTCTCCTTCTTATTCTCTGAACTTTCTCTATCATACTACTATGTAGGAAATCCCTTCCTCATCATCTTTCTTTTGTGCATTGTTCCTTTATTAAAATATTCAAATCAATTACAAAGGACTTATGAAGGAAGATATTCTTCACCTCCAGAGAAAACACTTATAAAGGAAACTATGTATTGTATAATTTCGTGTGTGTGTGTGTATGTGTATGTGTGTGTGTGTGTGTGTGTGTGTGTTTGTATGTGTGTGTGTGAAATGCTGGCATTCTCTAGTGCGGGGTTGGGAGGAAGACATATTAGAACTCAAATGTGTGTATATATATGCGCCTTCTCAGTGCTTAGCACATAGGAAACACAAATAAATGCTTGTTGACTTGACTTTATTGTTGCTCATCCTCCATCTTCATTACTAAGTCTGTGCTTTGATTCTGCTCTTTCCTATATTCTCCATGATCATCATAATAATACTTTGCAGTGATAAAGAGCTGTATAATTTTTAAAAAGCATTTTTTTTCACACAAACACTTCTATTTGATGTAGAGAGAGACTATTGCACTGTTAGCTTCTGGGTGCCCAAATTCTTGATTTTACTTAGTATCTTAGAGCAGAAGATCTTAGGATCTTCACTTTCCTGGGCTTTGATCTATTCACTTCAACCAATCAATCAAGAAATACTTATTAAGGACCTATTATGCTTTAGGCACAATATTAAGAACTACTAGGGCTATGAGATAAAAAATAAAACTTCTCTGCCCTCTGCCCCTTAAGAAGCTTAAATTCTACAGGGGAGATCATACGTAAAATATACACAACGTAAATACTAGGTAGTTTGGTAAGGATAGATATTAACAGTTGGGGGCCAAATTGAAAAATGTGACTCTTGAAAGAAATAAGGGATTCTAAGAGATGGTGGTGAGGAGGGAATTCATTCTAGGTCTTGGGAACAGACAGAACAATGATGTAAGATGGAATGTTTTAGAAACAGTTGAAAAGCAAAGTTTGGCTGGACCTAAAAGCTTAAGAACATGTTTCAAGTTGTGGGTTTTTATTTTATTTTATTTCTTTGTTAATGTATTTGGGGTAAAATGACTTGCTCAGGGACACAGTGTCAAGTGTCAGAGGCTGCATCGAGCTGTTTCCAAGTTGTGAGCTGATAAAGATTACATGATGCTGGAGTTGATGGTTACCCAAATTGGTGAGGCATGGATTCCCAAACTATCATGTTGATGTTGCCAGGGGCACCCTTGGTACCTGCTTGATTTTTTTTTGCCTGTGTAGATTTTCTGATCTCTGACCTGATGCCTCACCTAGATTTTGTGGTACACTCACACCGCATATTCCTTGTAGATTGATTACCTTCCTGTCAAGTTCTCTGACATCCAGCAGGCTCCTCTGGATCTCCAGCCTGAGCCTTTCTATCAGATCTTGCTTCTTAAGCCCTGTCCTAATAGGAAACAGCTAGAATAGATTTTCTTTTGGTTTGCTGAGAGCTGATGCTTACTTTCCCTGGCCCCTGTGACTCACAGAGGTATGTAAGTGGCAGTTTGCCATTGCTTTGTTGTAACCCAGTAGATTATTGGACTAGTTTCTATCCTTCAGTGCTTTATCATTTCATTGTTAAAGCAAGTCACCTAGCACATGACCCTAGTGCCGCCAGTCTCTGAAACTAAATCAAAAGCCAAGAAACAGATCAGAGACTTGAAGCTAGAACACTCTTTACCAAATGGCACTCAGTAAATGCTTTGTCTCTTTTATGGGACTGAAACACTTCTTATAGTCGCTTCTCTACATTGATGACATTTATTATGTAGTATGTACTATTTGTGCATTATAGCCTCACTGCTAGATTCAATTTGATTAAAGTCAACCTAACAAACATTTATTTGGAATCTACTTGTGGCAGGAACTATACTAGACTTTAAGAATACAAAGACAAAGACTGTTAGTTCTGTTAGAGCCAGAATTATGTCTTAATTATCTTCGGATCTCTCTCAGTTGCCAGCATAATATTGTATAAAAACAAAATTCATAGTTTAACCAAATCCAAGGAACTCACTTCATAGGTGTCCAAGAGACAGTCAATGGATAGATGGATAACTGAAACCAATTATGCTCAACCATCAAATCCTTTAAAAAACTGTTATTTTTTTAATCTTAGAACCAAGATGTCCAATGACCTCTGAGCTTATACCTTTCCAAGAATATTTGCATTCTAAAGGGTCTTCTTTTGTCCCTACATCAGCCCCTTTAAAAATACTACTACTAATAATTAGCATTTATATGATGCTTTTAGATTTGCTAAGAGTTTTACTCATTATCTCATTCTGATATTTGCAACAACTTTGTGAAATGGATGCTATTATTATGCCCATTTTGCAGATATTGTAGCTGAAGCTAAGAGAGTTTAAGTGTCTTGAGACATAGTCTCACAATTGCTGGTAGGCACTACAGCCTCAGGACAATCAAGACAGCAAAGCTGATGACTTTGTGCAGTTCCGCCTTATTTCATCCTGCCCCAATCCATGGGGCAAGTGAAGACATCAGCACAGGATGTCATCAGTCCTTTTTGAAAAATGAAAGGCAGACAACTACCAACAACTCAGCAAAGAAAGTTTTTGCCACCAAAGTCCTTGTCACTGTCAAGTGGTTCAATATCAAAAAGTGACATATTTTGTCACTGAAAATAACAATAAGAAGAACCATTTCAGCACCATTCACTTTGCTTCTGCTCCTTACAAATCATGGGACTTTTCTATCTGATGTGCACTTAAAAGTTGTTGCTTCCCTATTAGAATGTGAGCTTCTTGAAAGCAGGAAATGCCTTGCTTTTCTGTTTTATTCCAGCACTTAATACATGCACCCTTTGGTACATTAGGTCAGTGACTGGGTACTTACGGGTGGTGAAATTGGCTTCGATGGTGCTGCTGGCAAGAGGTCCATTGGTAGCATACATGATGATTGTGTAGTGAGTATTAGGAAGCAGACCCACAAGCTGGTACTCTTCATTGATTCCATCCACTAGAATTGTTTCCACGGCAACTGAAATTAGGTGCATATAAATTTGAACTGAATAAGGAATCCCAGTTTAGGAAAGCCCTCTTCAAATCAATGCAATATTGCTAGATCATAAGATATAAGCATAGAGCTTGAAGGGGAGTTACAGATCATCTAGTCTAACCGCCTTTGCTTAAGATGAGGAAACAGCCTGTAGTTCATTGGCTTGCTGAAGATCACAATACAGGTAGGTAGTAAGTGACAGAGAGAGGATTTGAATGCAGCTCCTTTGACTTTGGGTCTGTAGCCTTTCCAGACTTTCTTCTTGAGATTATATTCCATTTATTCTGAGTCTGTCTTTTATATGGTATTTGTATGTTGTCTTCTCCATCAAATTAAGAATTTGTCTAGAGTAGGGAGGGACTGTGATTTTTGCCTTTCTGTGTGAGCACAATAATTACTAACTGCTTGTTGACAGATAGACTGACTGTGAAATCACTGCTTTTATCATTTGGATGCCTTTTATTATATTTTACTATATTGGTGATGGAGGAGAGGAGTGTGGCTTAGAGAAGGGTTTCTTCCTCTTGTTCTCAGATTTATCATCACTTCTTTGTGGCCTCATTTCCAAGCAGGAGAGTTACTCTCCACTCTTCCCTCTTCATTCTGCCTTCCCCCAACTCAATCCTAAGGCACCCTCATGCATGCACACCTGCCCCACTCACCCAAGTTTGGAGTAATATACCTGAGGAGTGTGTTAAAATAAGGATGTAGTTTTCCACTTCACCAACAGGTGATTTCCACTGTAGCAGGGCTTCTGTTGGGGTGATGTTGGTGGCAACCAGATCTATGGGATTGTCCATGGCTGAAAGAGAATAGGAAATGTAAAATGAGAGAAGTAAGGGGTAAGATGAGAGGAGGAAAGGGTGAAGAACAGCAGCCTTTTATCTGGCACTATTCTGTTAAGCACAAATCACAGATCTTGGATTGAGCATTAGAGACAATTGAGTTCAATCTCTGTTTTACAGATGAAGAGACTGAATGACTTGCCATAGGATACATACTTAAGAAAATGACAGGAGTAGGTGGGTGGTGCAGTGGATAGAGCACCAGCCTTGGAACTGGCAAGAACTGAGTTCAAACCCTCTCTCAGACACTTAACCCTACTTAGCTATGTGACCTTGACTAAACCCCAACTTCCTCGCCAAAAAAAGGCAGAACTACAATTTGAATCCATGTCCTCTGACTCTACAGTCCTAGGCACAATCATAAAGCAGGGGAAGCTTTTCTTTCACATCTTCTGGTCTCTCCTGTGCCCATGCCTTTGGCCAGAGAGTCAAAGAATGTCAGACATGGAAGAGACTAAAGATAATATGGATTACTCTCCATCTCATTTTACAGATGAGAACACTGTCTTGAGAGAGTGACTCATCCAAAATCATATAACTAATTCAAGTTTCTTGACAAAATCCAATGTTCTTTCTGCTATATCCTACTGGTTTTCCCATTTTATAACCCCCTGCTCTTAGTTCATGTATTCATTCCTTTTTTGGTTCATTACTTGACCCAATCAGTTATCTTCTAATGAGCAGATTTTTGAACTATGAATACCCAGTATTCTCCTAAAGAATGGAGGGGAATACAAAAAGAATACAAGGCAATTCACCCTCCAGGAGTTTATAATCATGTTGGAAAGAGAAGAATGGTACTTGTGAAACAGTTAAACTAAATTTTATCTTGTTAGGAAGGAAAGCAATCTGATCAATTCACTCATACTAAAGGTGTTAGTGATTCAATTTACTCTTTCTGGTCTATTTGCATTTTAATGTGTTTAAAAAGTAATGTCTGGAGAAAGTCATGCATTCAACTCAAAGGAATGAACCTCAGAGGGAGAAGTGCAGACAGTTTGCATGGCACCTAGGGCCAAGAAATATTGGTCATCAAATGGACTTTCCGATACTATTCTGATGTCACTACAATTGTGATCACCTGTTCTGTGTAATCAGAAAGTCCTCCCTTATGCGAGACATTTTTTCCCCTGGACATGAAAGACAACTTGGGAGAAGTAAATATTTTTCTTATTGGGCATATGCATCTTGATAACCACATGATATGCTTCTGACTCCCCCTAGTCCTCAGAAGGGGAACCCTGCTCCATCAGACTCTTCAACAGTTGCTAAGTAAGTAGTACAAGCCTTGCCTTTATATACAACATGCTATTGTAGCTCATCCTTCATTTATGAAAAGGACCAATGACATTCCTGACTTTTGTGAAGATTGGATTTAAGTGAGGCAGAGCTGCACAAAGTCATCAGCTTCCCTCTATTTTCCAGAATCTGTGAAATCCATTAGCAAAATAAAACTCAGGACAACTGGCAATGAGTTGGGATGCAGTGAATGACCTTGAGATCTTCAGTTCTAAGTTCTAAGTCCTCTGTGGTGTCCGCTTCAGCCACCTTCATGACCGCTGCAATAAATTGTTTTCATCCATTTCTGAATATAACATGCATGCTGAAGGGCACCTTCCATTTCTGTTTTTTTTTTTTTAAATCTTTGTCTTCTTTCAAGGCTCAGTGAAGTATCATTTCTTTCATGGAATCTTCCCTTACCCATCCCTCCCTTCTCCCTTCCTTCCCCCAAAGCTAGAAATTATTTCTCCCTTTTTTGAATAGCTTATACTCTTCTCTCTGGAGCTTTCTTGCACATTTCTTAGAATTTTAGAATTTGAAGAAAGTTCAGAGGTCATCCCAGTCCAACCCACAGCTGAGGAGGATACTGACATTTCCAACAAATAGTAATTGAGTCTCTTCTAGAAGACCTGTAATGATGGGGAAATCACTATCATAAATAAGATTTAATATATAGATATAGATATATACATGTATATTATAATATGTAAAATATATATGTATATATGTATATGTGTTATGTATGTATTGTTCACCCAAACATATACATACATATACATATATATATATATATATAATTTTGCAACCTTAAAAGCACCATAAAATATTAGTTCATAATATCATAGATTATAGAGCTGAAAGGGACTCAAGATACCTTCTAGTACAACTCCGCAATTTTTGGATGGGAGAAATGAAGCTTAGACAGCGATATGCCTAAGGTCACACAGGTAGTAAGTGACTAAATTGGGATTGGAACATGCTCTAACTATAAATTGAAATTTTTCCTCCTTACCCTGCACTGTCTCTCTAGCAAGTACAATAATTATGATTACCTCCTGAGAAAGCTCTTTCTGATTTTGAACAGCTCCAACTGTTAGAAAGTTTTTAGCTACATTTTCTTGTTTATATTCTATAATAGCCATGTGTGTGTTTGTCTTATTTCTCCTACCAGACTGCAGATTCCTTAAAGGTAGGGACCATAATCTGTTCCATCTATGTATCTCTAGTTTCTAACATATGCACAATAGGCACTTTATAACTGTTTGCTAAAGTAAATTAATTTGAATCAACTCATGCTTTTGGTACCAGTATTTTGTGACTGGACTTTCTCTAATCTCTATTTAAGTGTCCTGAGTTTATCTAGCATTCTTATATCCTTGATACATCTAGAATTTTAGGTTTCCCAAACACTTGGAAAATCTTTTTTTGTTGTTGTTTTTTTTGTTTTGTTTTGTTTTGTTTTGTTTTGTTTTGGTTGAGGCAATTGGGATTAAGTGACTTGCCCAGGGTCACACAGTTAGGCAACGTAAGGGTCTGAGTTCCTCTTGATTTCGGGGCTGGTGCTCTCTCCACCGCACTATCTAGCTGCCCTTCACTCAGAAAATCTTAAGAGATTTTTATACATGAATATTGTATCATTGACTATTTCAAGTGAGACTGAGGTGAGATAGAAGGTGGTAACTACAAAGAGGCTAGAATAATTAGAAGCAATATAGTATAGCCTCAGAGATGTCCGACATTTCAATCTATATCTACAGAGCACTAGGTACAGAGCTGAGAGCCCCAATTAAAGTATAATTGGGAAATATTTTAAAAATAAATGAAAAAATTCAATCAAATGTAGGTTATAGCTTTTTAAAATTTAATATGTGACCCCTTAGGGATCATTTTGTAAAGTTTAATGCCCCGCCCTTTAATTTGAGTTTGACAACACTGGTGTAGTGGTTAGAGAGCAGGCTTTGTGTGTGGAACATCTGAGTTCAGAACCTGTCTCTAATACATTGGCTGGATGAGTCCTGGAAAATCACTTGACCTCTCATTATCCCAGGAAACTTTTGATTGATAGAGATAATTTCATCACCAAAAAAAACTGAATGTATCAAACTAAAATTTTACAGATAAAATACTTGTCTCTTTGTCTCACTATCCATACCAATCTGTGTAAATACCCAAGTCATCTTCCTGAGAAAATGTGATATTTGTACTGGAGAGGGACCCACTGTCAACAAATTTAAAATCTCAGACTTCATACACCAAAAAAAAGCATACTATGAGCTCCCAGAATGGGAATATCTGAACCATGGGGAAGGAAGTCAGTGTTAATAGCCATTTCTGATTGGTTATCATTAAACATCTGCTTTAGTGGCACCTGTCCTTCATAATTAATCATCACAATAATGGTGGTGGTAGCAGTGATGATGATGAGTCTAGTTCACATTTATGTAAGTCTTGATGGTTTAAACAGATGGATATGGCCATTTGAGTGATGTAGTGATGCTCACAGAATTATAAAAGACCAAGAGCAAGTATTTTTAACATGGGTTTTATAGTCTAGGGATCTATAAGTAGACTTCAGGATGTTTCATGAACAGGAATGGGAAAATAACATCTTTATTTCTTTCAATATAATAATAAAATTATTATCATTGATTATTTTCACTAACCTCTAAATGAAATTTTGTATTTCCTTAAATTATTAAAAAATTATTCTGGAAAGAGGTCTTTAGACTTTATCAGACTTCCAAGGAAGTTCTGACTCCTCCCCTCCCAAAGTTAAGAACCTCTAATCCCAAGGAAGTTCTGTAGTATTTTGTGGAGAATCCATTAAGGATTCATGGGAGACCATAAGAAAGAATCATAGAAGATGCAGTTGTAGAGAAGTTGTATTATGAATCATTGGGCGAAGTGCACTTATACTTTGATGAGAAACAGTAAATGATGGAAGTATGGAAACCTTACAAAGTTTATAAATAGATAATGTGTTTTTGACTTACCTGCTCTGCTCTCTTTCCTTTCGGCCAGGAAGCTTCTGAAAATTACTAGGATGGAAGTATTTCCAGTTGGCAAAGAGGCTAGATTTCTAACAGTCTTAGGCAGGTTGAAGCAGCTTTCCATGATTAACTCAATCAAAATCTTAAACTCACTCAATCTACAGTCTCTTTTAGTTCTAAATCTATGCTGTCTGTATCACAACTAGGAACTATTCTTTAACAGAGGAAGCTAGGTCTTTGTGCCTTTCTCGTTTTCATACATGATTAAATCTTGCCTCTAGCCCTAGATGGCTGTAGAGGGGAAAGCAAAGCAGGTGATCTAGCACACTCTCCCTCACTTAAATCCCTGATACTATGGTCCTCTTCAAGAAGGAAGGACAAACAACAACAATAACAAACGTTTCCAAATGAGTTGGGAAAGAGAAGAGAAATTAAATGAAGGTCTGATTAGGCTTCTAGCAAGAAGGGAGCCTAGTGTAAGAAGACGGTTAGCAAATCCTGCAGAATCCTCTTGGAAGAGGGTTTCATTGTTCCTAAATAAATCTTTACATTGCCTTACAGATGTTTTTCCTAGACTGCTGACAATGTGAGAAGAAGCAATGAGGAATTTAGGAAGTCGATCATCTTTATTTATCCTGAAGAGCGCAGTCTCTGATGATGGTGGTGGTTGAGGGTTGTAATGAAATTCCTTAATATTGGGGCCAATTGAAGCTGCTGTTTTTGGAGGGATGCCCACCCTTTTCCCATTCCCTCTGATTACAGAAAAGGTGAGAAGACAGATGGTCTTAGTTGGACAGATTGCCTTGGGCTGCTGCTAAGGTTATTCAGAATAGGTTTAAATAATCCTTCATAGTGACCTGCCCATAGGAGCATAGATCCAGCACTAGAGAGCAGCTAGTTCAACTTTTTCATTTTACAGATGACAGAGTAGAAGTCCAAGCAGGTTCAATCATTTGCCCAGCATCACAAAGGTAATATGTATCACTGATAAGATTTAAACTCAGATACACTTACTCCAGATTCAGATATGTTTCTACTACATCATCGGCCTAATATTAGATGCTTTTTAAATGCTTATTGGATTGCTTGTATCGTGTATAGAAAACATATTAAAACAAAATATGGTATGCATGGCATATAAGAACATGAGATAATAAATAGCATAAGGTACATGGTATGTAAATGTATATGGAATGTTATGATATATTACAAATGCTATAAAAAGAACTTAAATCTAACGTGCAGTCAAAATATTTCAAAGTGCTTTGCAAATCTCTCATTTGATCCTCAAAACAATTCTGTGGGGTAAGAAGTGTCAGAATTATGCTAACTTGGCCAAGAGGAAATAGAGTTTCACTGTGACTGAGTAGTCCAAGTTAATACAACTAGGAAGTTAAGAAACAGCAATGTTGTTTAGTGGACACGATGAGGTTTAGATTTAGGGAACCAAAATGAAATTAGGGTTTCTGGTGGTCAGGGAGTTAAATGATAAGGTCTAGTGGCAGGTTCAGGGTTCAGGGAACTGAATGGACAGGTTTGGCTCCCTTGCAACCCCTTGGGATTCAGTGCAAGGGTAGGGAGTTTTGGGGACTCCCTTCTGGCAGTGCAGAGGTTCTCTGTAAAGGGATTTACAGACCCAAGAGCCTAGATTGATAAAAGGGTTTATTATGGGGATAGGAAGCAAGGTTAGTAATCCTGACAGAGAGGCATAAAGTCTGGTTAGGGAAATAGGTAAGGATAAGGAGAGTATAACACTGGAAAAGAATATTATTCAAGTGGGCAGGTCTATGGAAAATGGAGCTTTGCACTGAGAATGCAGTTCTCAGTGGACAGAAGATCCTGGCAGTAAAGGGAACTGCCAAGGTCCATCTGCAAAGACCTTAGTTGATGGAAGCTCATTATATTGGTTGTCTTGGTGGGGTTTGGGAAACCTGAGCGAATCATCAGAATGGGGGCTGAGACAGCCAGAGTAGATCAGAACCAGTGAGGACTGGGAGAGCCCAAGTTGGCTCAGATCCAGTGGGAGCTGGGACAAACCCGGCTCTCCTATTGGAATTCAGAGGGGTGCTTTTGACCAGGATTTGTGAATCAAAGGCCCTGGTGACCGGGAAAGACAACTTTTTGTTGAGAGGATATGCCCCAGCTAGGAGGGGCTGAGAATCTGAAAGGAATCACATATCAATAGGAAATGATCCTTAAACTCCAATCCTTAACTCCAATGAGTTCCTTAAAAGGACCACAATCCATTTCAGACAGAGCACTGAACACAGAACCTGGAAGGTCTAAATTCCAATACTGCTTCCCATAGTTAACTAGCTTTGTGAGACTGGGCAAGTTGCTTAATCATGAGCCTCAGTTTTCTTATCTGTAGACTAGTACCTATATCCCTATATAACTCCAAAAGGTAACATATAAGGTGCTTTGCAAATGTAAATTTAAATTGGATTTATCTAATTATCATATGAAATATTTATTAATTTTAAAATTGAAATTAACATTTAAAATTCAATGTTTAAAGTGCTATACAAATGTTAGCATTAATGTGAAGGCAGCTAGCTAGTGATAGATTGTTGGACCAGGAATGAGAAAGACATGTGTTCAAAATCTCCCTTGGACACTTACTGGCTGTGTGACCCTGAATAAGTCTTCCTCTTTGTGATCCTCAGTTTCCTTCTCTGTAAAATGAAGATAATAATAGACTGACCTCTCAGGCTTATTGTGAGGATCAAATGAGATAATATATGTAAAAGTGTTATGCAAATTTTAATATTATATTATAAATTATATATCACATACAATTTATAAATAAATATATTACATTATAAATTTTATAAATATAAATTATATTTAACATTATAAATGCTAACTATAATAATTATTATTAGTAGTAGTAATGGTGGTGGTACAATTAGGATTCAAGTTCAAGATTTCTGACAAGCTCCAGTATTATTTCTATTGGACAATGTTGCCCCACTCTGTGCTGGGATGATTGAATTCTCCGTGGAATCAGGGTGTGATCAGTGAGCAAGAAGTGGTCTATCCGGGCTAAAGCTGAGGAAGAAACTCTTTCTTTGAATTCTTCCTTGAATTCCTTGAAAAAAAAAACCTATTGAGCAACTGTTTTCTACCTCCATGAATAATAATAACAACAACAATTGATGTTTATGGAATTCTTTTAGAAGTGTAGAACACTTTGCATACATTATTTCTTTTGATCCTCACAAATTATTAGTGCAAACAAGAAATCTTCTGAAGTGGTCCATGTATTCAAATTAGTGCTATTTTGAAGTTATAATTTTGTAAAATATGTTAATTGATTCCAACACAATGGAAATAGATAACTTTGAATTGAATCATATGAGATCATTTGCCCTAATGGGGACTTAGCAGTATATTTATTTTGCAAAAAAGAGAGCTTGGAAAGAACCTAAAAATTATCTGGTCCAACCTCTTCATTTCCCCAAAGATGGAAACTGAGACTCAAACAAGTTAAATGATTCAAATACAATTACTAGGCATCAGAGACAGGATTTGAACTCAGCTCTCTCCTAAGTCCTAGTCTCAAGCTCTTTCTACTTCACCATTAATGAACAAATAGAACTACCCTTTGAGGAATGTAGGTCACAGTTTATAGGGGCCTTTCCCTGCACAAACAATAAGGACTGGAGTGAGTTGCCAAGAGAGATTGTGGAATTTCCTCCTCTGGACTGTTTTAAAAATAGGTTGGATTCTCACCTGTCTGGGGATGATTCAGTGTTTATACAGCAACTTCCTTCCATCAGTGAAGCTTAGAAAGGTTCCATATGCTCCATGTTTTGTAAGAGAGCATTTCTACATCAGAAGCTGAGGCTTGGTGAAAATGCCCCCTGAAATTCTTGACACTTTTAACTCTGAGTAATGGAAAAATCAGTGAAGGTGCTGGAGAAGTGATAATGAAATTTATCTCCTGTCTTAGGGCAGAGATGTGGGGGGGTGGTCTCCTGGGACAAAATATAGACAACGACAGATCGGGTTTCTATATTGGATGCTTTTGCCAGTGTTTTCCTTTGTCACCAAAGAGTATTCAAACTAGAGAGATTTCAATGTGAACACAAAAGACAGAGGATCGTAGGCTTAAAACTGCAAGGGATCTTAGCTACCACATCCAGACCTTTTCTTTTATAAACCAGAAAAAGGAGCCCTGGGGCCATATACTAAATGCCTGAGACAAGATTTGAATCCAGGACCAATTCTTGACTCCAGGTCCAGCCCTATTTCTGCTATATCATCAATAAAAACTTATTTTAAAAATTAATTCTAGGGCCTCCTAAGCAGTGCAATTTTTACAGAGGGACATATTGAATTCTTCAGTGACCTCTAAGCAGAGGAGGGCTGCTAAATGCTCTTTAAAAAATATGAATGACATATTTAAATTCAATCAGCATCATTAACATCTTCCTCATTTTCATGTCAAGGTAATCAACAAAATAATAAATTAAGACATGATTTACGGCATTTAAAAAAATTTTTTTGAGGTATAAATACTCATACTGAAATTTTAACAACTGGTTCCCACAAGCCAATATGAGCTGGTTCCAGCATCCTCCTACCTCACAAAAATAGTCCCTCACTGCTGCCCTAAATCCTCTGTTTTAAGGAGCAAAGATTTCACTTCTTGCTTCTCCTACTTTCTATTACTGGGGACACTTGGGGAATATAATGCATGCAGGAGTTGCACCTGGAGTCCCTCCAGAACAGGAGATGCTCAAACTGCTAACAGCTTACCTTTGTGGAATGCTTTACAATTTCCAAAGTGCTTTAATATATGTGTTCTTGTTTAATCTTCGTAATAGCTATGCATGGCATTTACTATTATCCCCATTTTATCAATATGGAAACTGAGGCTGCAGACAGATTTCATGGTAGGACTAGAAATCCAGATCACTTTAATCCTAGTTCAATATTCTTTTCATTTCACTCTACTGCTGCATATAGAGCACTACTGGAAGGGAAGATCAACGCCTAGTGTTGTTGCCCCTGGTGAGAGTCATCCTACCTGTATGTACAAGTGTGCAGATGCGCTCACTCTCCTCTCGGCCTCGAACGCTGTTCAGGCTGATTTCATATTCTGTGGCTGGATACAGGTTGGTGACTGTGAATTCGTTGACTGTGTTGGGTACCACAGAGCTGTCTAGTCTCCCCACTACAAGAAATAAAAACTCACTGTTAAATTTTAGCAGTGTCTTTCATATTTCAGGAAGTCTAATGTATAGTATGAATGGAGATCCAATTGCATTGGGTGCGATGAAGTTAGGGATCAAGGAGTTTGTGAAATTCAAAGTTCTTTAAACTTGAGATGTTAGAAGAAATGCTAGCTGATCTGTTTATGACATAGTAACTTTCAAGATACCTCCTCATCTCCTCCTGTGCACAAAGTCAGTATCTAAAGGTGTGACGCAAAAATTATCCCGGCATTCCGCAGAGGGGATTTTTTGACAAACTCTCCATTTCCCCCCATAATGGATGTAATTATTCATTGCATCTCATCTTGAACCAAACTTTGGCAAGACCTGAACATGATGAAGGGGCAGAGCTCAATGCCAGCTACCTTTGATTTACAGCTTGTCCAGTGTGGCAGAGGTTGGATGGGTACCACGCCAATTGTTCCAGTCTACAGGCATCCCTATTAGTTACATAGGTATCCCCTGGCTTCTAATTCTAGACTTTACCATTTTTGCTAAAGCATCTTAACTTCTACAGAATCGGGAGGAATTGTGAACTCAAAGAACCAGAGAACTTTTGAAATGGATTTTTGAGATCTTCTATTACTCCTAAACTGCCCACCCTGGGATCTATTATAAGGATGGGAGTTGAAGTCACCTAGTCCAGCCTCCTACCTAAAGTTTGAATTGTGACTCATGCTACTTCCTCTTAGTAGGACAAATCACTTCTCAATGTCACACAATAGGGATTAGTTAGCACTGCTGGTTAACAACTAATTTTTTCCTCCAGATTTTAATGAACTGCATTACATTTTGTTCCAGAAGTAGAGTGGGTAGTAGACAAGATTTTAATGGGATCCCACTGTTTTTTCTACTTGAATTGCATTGAATTAAATCAAATGATTTAATATAATGGAACATCAGAAAATTACTAGGGAAAGGGGGGGGAAACTGAGCAGAGATAAGTCTGTGGCCCTCTGGTTTGTAATTATTCTTCTATAAAGATGCTTCCTCAACTCCAAAGACCATTTAAGTTCAGAGTTCATAGAATTGGAGCTGAGAAAGACCTTAGAGATCATCTAGTTCAAATTCTGTTTTACAAATGAGAAAGCTGAGCCCCACAATAACTTGGCCCAACGTCACATATGAAATAAATAGCAGAGCCAACATCTAAACCTAGGTACACCAGCATTCTTTTCCCTGTACCATACATTAATTCTTGTTAGGCTAAATAAATTAGTCACCACAGGCTTACCTTGTGTGGGCCGATAGGATACTCGATAGTAATCAAAAGATGCAATGGGAGGCCTCCAGGAGACAGTCACAGAGTCCTTGGTAACGTTACTTATTATTATATCTTTAGGAGGATCAATCCCTGGAGGGTCAGGGTGAAAAGGGAAAAAAGACATAGTTTTGGAGAATATAAACAACAAAAACAACAGAGTCCTTTTCTTTTTCTTTTTCTGTCCAGTCTGGGAGCCAATAATGTTTGTAGTATGAATGAATGAGTTAATAAAAGAAGAAACATTTACTAAGTATTTACAATGTTCAAAGAACTTTATTAACTGGAAATTGAAGAAAGAGTTCCTGTTCTTAAGGAGTTTATATTCCAATAGGAGAAAACATTGGAATAGTAACATGGACAAAGGCTCAACTGAATGAATGTCATCTCTGCCATCAGAAATCAGACATTAGTCTAAAGGATCACTCAAGGGGAGACTTACCTAAGACTTTGAAGATGTGACAAAAGTTGTACTCTAGATCATGGGATCATAGAAGATAGAGGCTAAAGGGATGTGCATTATCTTCTAGCTTCCTTATCTTAGAGATGAGGAAATTAAGATCTAGAAAAGCTCAGTGATTTGATAAAATTCACACAGGTAGTAAATAACCTGATGGAATTTGATGGGAGGCACCAAACCATATGAAGTCAAGTTGGTTTAGGATTGTGGCCACATGGATAAAGGTCAACTTCAACAATATGACACTAGATTATGGTATCTTTAAGGTTCACAGAATAGAAATCTTTGAATTCTTGCTTTTACAAAATTCTGTACTCTGCTAATGTTTTATAGAATGTAAACTCCTTTAGGGGAAGAACATTTTTGCATTTACATCCTCAGCATCTAGCACAGTGTTTGGTGCTTAATAAATGCTTACTTGCTTGGCTGTGGTAGTCTTTTTGCTGTGATTTTTGGTTTGAGGAGATTGACTAATGAACATAGAGAGATTTCAAAGCAAAGGCCTGGCAAATCTACTTCTCTGATTTTTTTTTTTTTACTGTTGATTTATTTCTCCTCTGCCCTCTATTGCTTGACTTTACCTGTGGTGATGGAGCCCACAATAGGCTCAGAAGTTACCATCCCATGAACAGCCACCAGGTTCACGATATACTCAGTAGCTGGTTGCAGACCCATCAGAATGGCGTGCCTTTTGGTAGCATCTAGTGAGACTTCTAAAGCCTCTTCCTCCTTATCCCGGGGATTGTAGTTCAGGATGAGTCTGTCAGCTGGAGGGGATGGGTCACTCCAGGTGATGTTTACACTGGATGAAGTGACATGAGAGAAGTGTAGATGGGTGATGGGACGGAAACCTATAAATCAAAAGGAAAATTGATGACTTATGCACAATAGAGCTTCCAAAGTCTATTGCCTATGGATTAAAGTATTCTGGAATTCTAGAAAATCTTTACAAATAGAAACTGTGTGTATTCCCTTCCCCCATTTCTCAAGATTACTTTTTTCCCAAAGAGGAATGGCCATTGTTTCATGTGCAGGAATGATGTCAGCAGTCTAATTTTATTCCCCTGGGACCAATAGTATTTAGCATTGACTATTTCCAATGCTGATCTAAGGCAAGGGGTTTTTAGTCAAGGGTAGTACCCAAGTAGGACTAGACGACTTGGCCAAGGCTCCCTATCCTGTGTATTCCCTTGCTTTAGGCCAGGTAGCATAGTAGAGGGCATCTCTTTTTCAGGGATGTCTGATTTCTTGAGAAGACGTAAAATCTATTGAAATGGACTGAAATGATGCCAGCCTCTATGAAAAGATGCTTTTCTTAATACTAACTTTTCTTGCAGCTTTTTTATTCTTATTTTGTGTTCTGGCATTCTCTTCTCCCTCTCTTTCTTCCTTCTCCTTCTTCTACCATTTCCCATTTTCTCCTCCTTTCCTTTCCCCCTTCTCTCCCTCTTTTCCCTTTCCTACTAATTTCTCTTCTCTCTTCCTTCTCCCTTATTTGCTTTCTATCCTCTTTCCCCTTACCTCCTTTTCTTTTATATGGAAACTACCTGCAAAAGACTTAGTTTTACCTGAAAGTGCTTTCTCTTCTCTCTGTCTCTGTCTCTCTGTGTCTTTCTCTCTTCTCTCTGTCTCTCTCTTTCCCCTCCTTCTTTCTCTCTGACTCTGCTTCTATCTGTCTGTCTCTCTCTTCCTCTCTTCCTCCTCTGTCTGTCTCTCTTCCTCTCTCCCTCTCCCCTCTCTGTCTTTGTCTTTCTTTCTGTCTCTCTTCTCTCTCTCTATATATATATCTGTCTCTCTCTTCCCTCTCCTTTCTTCCTGACTATGCTTCTGTCTGTCTCCCTCTTTCCTCCCCCCTCTCTGTCTTTCTGTTTCTGTTTCTCTCATCTCTGTCTCTCTGTCTCTCTCTTCCTTTTCCTCTTCCTCTGTCTCTCTGTCTCTCTCTTCCTCTCCTCCTCCTCCTCCTCTCTCCTCCTCCTCCTCTTCCTCATCTTCCTCCTCTTCCTCCTCCTCCTCCTCCTCTTCCTTTTCCTTCTCCTCCTCCTCCTCCTCCTCTCCTCCTCCTCCTCTCCTCTTCCTCCTCCTCCTCCTCCTCCTTTTCCTCCTCCTCCTCCTCTTCCTCCTCTTCCTTTTCCTCCTCCTCCTCCTCCTCCTCCTCTCCTCCTCTTCCTTTTCTTCCTCCTCCTCCTCCTCTTCCTCCTCTTCCTCCTCCTCCTCCTCTTCCTCCTCTTCCTTCTCCCCCTCCTCCTTCTTTTCCTCCTCCTCCTCTTTTTCCCTCTTTCTGTTTGACTGCTTCTGTCTGTCTGTCTCTCCACCTTCCCCCTCTTCTTCCCCTTCTTCTTTTCCATTTTCTTATTGGTCTCCCCTTCTCTTTCTGGTTCTATTAGAATGTGTATTAAGCCTATTTCTACTGGGAAAGCCCGAAAGACTTTAAGAGGGAGACGGTTTTGCTCCTGGAATGGTAGCAGGCAGAGGCCGGGACTCTCCCCATCCCTTGCAGCCCCGAGCCCAGTGGTCTTCGGCCTCTTGGATGGGCTCTGTGCCCGATTGCTAGAAGTCCCCACTGAGTGGAGTCCGGTGTCTCTGCAGTCGGGTACCTGTGAAGGCGTCCACTGTGGATTCCAGGCTCTGCTGCCTGCCCCTCTCCGCAGTGACCGAGATGATGTATTCAGTACCGGGCTCCAGGTCTGTAAGTGTGTAAGAGGTCCTGTCTTTGGGCACCGTGATCTCCGAGGACATTCCAGATGCGGGTGTGAAGGTGATTCTGTAGTGGTCAATGGGGCCGCCGGCCTTGGTCCAGATCAGGGAGATGGAGGTCTCGGAGGAAGCTGTCACCATGAGGTCACGTGGACTGTCCAGATCTGTGGACAAAAGGTGGGATCTTCATCAGATTCAGCAGAAGAGGGGCATCACAGAGCAGCCCTCGGGAGCCTAGCCTGAATCCGAGGCAGGGCCTGGATTTAGCCTCGGAACCCCCGGGGGCTCGAGGTAATCAGATAAGCCTGCCAGCCGCAAGGATTAGCCTGTCACCGCTGACAATGATCTCACACTTTGTTAGCACCTCGCTTTTTGAAAGATGGCCAGATGCTTGCAAACAGATGGACAATCAGCGGAAAGGTATTATTAGCTCAGACACCCCTGGAATATATCCACCCCTGGGAGGAGGCTGCTTACAGATTCTCAGTCTTTTTTAGAATGTGATGAATTCTCCGTTTCCATTCATTTTTTTTCCGATCTCTCTCTTTCTATCTGTCTCTGTCTCTGAGAAAGTTGCCTAGTATAAAACCACATCAAATAGAGAGGTGACTGAGTGAATTCACTCTGGTCTCCCCCACCCTCACTCTCCATCCCAGTTTCAGTTGCTTAGAGCTTAGACAAGTCATGGGATACAAAAGCAGACTGAAGCAGGTTCAGGCGTCCTGGGCCAGAGGACCCTTGGGTCACCTAGATTAGTTCTGGATTCTTCCCATAGGGAAGAAATGTTATTAATCAAAAAGGGGAAAGAGGCTGATTTACGAGTTCTGTTCATAATCTGAATGTGTGTACCTGAATTCCTGGGGTGGTCCCTGGATTACTCTATGACATTTTTAGACCCAGGATGACGTAGAACTTCTCTGAAGTTTGTATTACTCATTCTTTCTAGGTTATCTCCGTCTGAACCTGAACTTTAATGATGATTCCATACCTGTTCTACTGATTGGAATTCAGGAAACTGGCAGGGTCAGCTCATCATCAGATTTATTGGACTGAAACTTAGCATGTTGGGGCAAGCATAGCTCCAATCCAAGACTGGTTTAACTACACACCAGTGCCAGGTTGAAATATTTCCCTTCTATCTTTTATTTGTGATTGGTGCTTCTTCCCCCAAAAGAGAGGGCAGAGGCTATCTCATTTTGCTCTCTGTATTGCCAGTATCTAGCACAATGCCTGGTGCATAAGCAGTGTTTCACAAAATCTTGTGGGATTGAATAACTCCTTTAGAATCTGATTAATGTTGACCAGATCTTTGAGGAACAGTATTGGGACTTCATCTTGGCTGACAGACCTCAAAATCTCTTCATATGATTAACACATCAAATAATTCATCAGGTTATTCTTTCTCTGCCACAATGCCCCTCTCCATACCTAACCTAGATCTTCATGACTGAGAGAGAAATGGCCATTTGTAGGTACTGCTTTCTGACTGATTCTTGTATAAACAAACCTTCATGTGCCACTGGAGTCAGTCAAATCAACTTCAGCTGACCTTTGTATTTGTTTTATGAACACTTGAGCAAGAATTAGAACTCATCTATCAGTCTATATAAATTGATTCCCCTGTAGTGATACCTTTGTGATCCTCCTAACTTACCAGTCCTAGCATTCATGGTGGCCGGTACACTCTGTTGATTGCCCATGATCGCTGATATCCCAACACCATATTCTGTTCCTGGCACGAGATCTATCATCAGACAAAGGAAAGAAAAGTTATGTTTCTCAATAAGTGTCCCTAAGGTTGGGTATCTTGGATACTCTGTTCCCTTCTTTCTATCCATATTTTTTCCATTGGTGATTTCAGGGACAACTGTGGGTTCAGGGGCAACTCTTTGCAGTTGATTCCCAACTCCACATAACCAGTCCTCATCTCTCCTGAATTCCAATTTTGCATTTCCAATTTCTTGCTGCATATTTCTACTTGAAAATTCTGTAGATATTTCAAACTCAACATGGTCAAATGTAGAATTCATTATATTTCCCCAGGCTTTCACCCTCAAGTCCATATCTCCCTCCCTTTCTATATTTATTAATAGTCGCATCATTCACAGTACAGTAGAAAGAATAGTGCCTCCAGAATCAGAGAACCTTGGTTGAAATCCTACCTCTAATGAATATTACTTATGTTATTGGGCAAGATACCCAACCTTCCTGGGACTCAGATTCCCCATTAATAAAATGAGGGATCTGGACTTAGTTGTATCCAAGATTCTTCTTGCTTCCATGATCCTTTCACTTCTAGTCACTCAGTTTCACATTTTCTAGTCATTCTTGACTCTTCCTTTTCTCATGACTTCCCTAGTGATTTAGTTATCAAATATTGTTAGTCATTCCTGCACAATATCTGTTCCCTTCTCCTCTACTCATCCAGCTCCTCTCCTGGCTTGGACCTAATTATCTCTCCCCTGGATTATTGCATTGGCCTTCTAATCAGTGTGCTTTCTTTCAGAATCTCCCCTTTCTAATCCAGTTTCCAAATAGCTGGCAAATTGATAGACCTAAAACATTGGTCTGAACATATCACTCTCCTACTCAAAGCTCTTCAGTAGTTTCCTATTCCCAATAGGGAACTTCTCAGTCTATCATTAAATGCTCGTGGCAATCTGACTCCTACCTATATTTTCCCATTTTATTTCAAATCACTCATGTTCATGCATTTGCTGTTCTAGTCAAACAATGTATTTACTGTTCTCCTTACATGATAATCTACATCTTGCTTCTTTGCCTTTATACAAGTAGTCCCTTGTGTCTGGAACACACTATGTTCTTCACTCTGTTTTGCAGAATTGCTAGGTTCCTTCTTTCAAAAAAAAAAAAAAAAAACAACAACAACAACAAACCTCCTGCTACCTTTCACATGCAGCCTTTCCTGATTCGCTGAGTTTATTAGCATCTTTCCCTTTATGGAAATACTTGGCATACTGTTTGTATTCATTTACTTATGTTCACAGTCTATCTTCCCCAACATTGAGGATAGGGATTGCTTCAGTTTTTGTCATTTTCTCCCAAGGGATTAGCACAGTGCCTGGTACATAAGAGGCACTTGATGAATTTTTGCTGAGCTGGTCTAAAATGAAGTGGTCGGTTTTTGTATGTGCCCATCTATGTAGGAGTTAATTGGACTTTTCCTTTCTTTGTCTTGAACTCCTCTTCTTGCAACAATCCATTAATCATCTTATTTAGAAATAACTCAGGAAGGAAATTAGATGTTACTTAGGGACCTCTGCAACATGTTGGTCATCTACAGAAAAAGTGAAGATACATTCTTAATTAATCTATTATCTATTATAATTGCCATTTTGGGGGGAGAGCTTCTTCCTGTTGTCTTCAGGGTCAAACTGGAGGAAGGATCCTTTGCTTGAACTGTGAATAGACTTGAGAAATGGAGTGGGTTCAAGGTAAAGAAATCTAGGGGATCAAAGATGAGTCTTTAAAGAAAACTTGAATGATGGATGAGACAATTTAACCTGAGACCTTTGATGTGAACTGGCAACAGAGCCAGAAAAACTAGGAGAACTTTTTTCTTGAAACATGTTACAATTTACTCTCATGTTTGATAGAAAGCCATGTTGTGAAGTATATAGGGAGGAGAGTATTATGATCATTTTATAGAAAAGGAAATTGAGATATAGAGAGATCAAATGACCTACTTGAGATCTCTCTCTCTTTCTCCTTTCCCTCCTTCCCTTCCTCCCTCTCTCTCTCCTTTTCTCTCTCAATCTCTTTCTCTGTCTCTTTGTCTTTGTCTCTGTCTCTGTCTTTCACATACATTCCTAATAAAGGATGAAGCTGGACTTATAAGTTGGGTCTTTCAGTTTAGTGCTTTCTCTAATACCATATTGCCTCTATTATGGCTATTCATTTGTATGTAGGGGGTGTTGAGCACCCATTGGAAAATTGCAATCTGAAGATGCATATCAAATGCACTGGTATATACATGGCACATATGCCAGTCCTCCCTTTGATTTTTAGCTCACTGAAGCTTGAATCATTGACTGCCTGCTCAGACCCATGATTTATGGTGTCAATGAAGTCCACTTTTCTTAGCGTGGACTGAGTTCCTTTTTTGCATCAAGTTAATCTAATACCATAGGATGAACACATGTAGTACAATTATCTCTTGTCTATATGCTAGGCAAGCCCCTTGGCTGCAGAAATTAGATTACCTTTGAGACATAAACTAGTTCTCTCAGGCAACTGATTGAGACCTTCAATTGCCTATAATAAAGAAGGAATTGTGAGACGGAGATGAAGGGTGACAAAGAGAGCAAGGGAGATAGGAATTATATGTTACCAAACTGATCTTACATATAACATTTTCGTCTGAGTTTTCTTATTTATGAAGCTTAAATGAAACGTTCAATAATTTACAACAGAATCATCTTCTCCTAGAAAACTGCCGAGCGGAATTTAGAGTGCTTTCTTTCTGGGCTTTCTGTCTTGGGGATGAGGAAGCAGGCATAGGTTATAGGTTTGTGTTTGCCAGTTTCTTTTGATTTTTTGGCAGCTTTCTCCCTGTGCTACAAGTGAATTGTTGCTCTTTGCCAGCAGGTAAAACACAATTCTGCTGAAAAAGAAAATGTGCATTCCTAGCACATCCTAGGAGTATCCAAAGATCAGGCCCCAAAGGACACTCTTTTGCAAGATCCCTTTGGACTTATTGGTGGCCTATTTTCTCTTTACCCCAATTTCTTTTAGCTCCAATTCAAAAAAGGTACAAGAGGTAGCCCATGAAGAACTGCTTCCTTTCTTGAAGATAACTTATATTTAAAGGAAAAAGACTCATATGTAAAAAATTATTTATAGCAAATATTTTTGTGGTGGCAAACATTTGGAAACTGAAAAGATGTTCATTAATTGGAGAATCACTGAATGAGTTGTGGTATATGATTGTGTTGGAATACTATTATACTGTAAGAATGGTTGCCATCCAGGATTGGGAGGAAGTAAGAAAAAAAAAGGAAAAAAAAGAAATTTACATGATTACTTTATTATATATTTAAAAGGAATAGCAAGTTGTACATAGTATATTTTCAGTTTCATGTGCAACCATCTTTTTAAAAAATATACTATGTTATGGAAATGATTATTTTATTCCATAAAGTAAAAAAAATGAATAAAAATTTAAAAAGGGAAGAAATAAAGATGATTCAGATATTTACTTGTTTGGGAAGTAGATTCCATCATTTGCCAGTCTCCCAGACCATCCTTTCTCCAAGTTAAAGGGACTTCAGTGGTCATTTATTCAAATTCTTACATTTAATAAATGAGAGAACTGAGGACCAGGGAGGTTAAGGAACCAATCAAGATCATAGAGGAAATAAACATTAGAGGTGGGGGACTTGGTTTCCAAATCTACCATGAGTACCCTTCTCAGCTTACATTCCCCTTCACAGCCACTGCTGGCTCTAGGCCATTTCAGAAGACATCTGGTAAGGCTGGAAGATTGGAAGACTTGCTTCCTTCCTCACTGAATCCAGGGTGCCTGATTGTGAACACAAACTTGTATGAGAAGATACTCTCTTCCCTCTAGTGAGATGGAGGGATATTGAGCCACACTGCCTGCCCTACCTTTGTACCTAACAGGTACAAGGATGTATCTTCACTTTTTCTGTAGATGACCAACATGTTGCAGAGGTCCTTAAGTAACATCTAATATCTTTCCTGAGTGTATCTCTAAATAACATGATTAATGGATTGTTGCAAGAAGAAGAGTTCAGGACAAAGAAAGGAAAAGAAGGAGAAGACAGTCTCTTCTGATCTACTTATGTAGCCTTATCTGGAGCCCTCTCCATTCATCCTGATCTATATATGGCCACTGGACTCAAATAGCTCTGGAAGAGAAAGTGAGACAGATGACTCTGCACAGCTCTTTCTCACTTAATTCCAAGTCACTTGCATTTCATGGCATCACTTCCCTGATGTCATGGTCCTCTTCAAGAATGAAGGAGAAACAACAATAATTTATGTAGCCTAAGGCTGCCTGGGCATTATCATCCAGCTGCATCCTGAGGACTTCTAAATATTTCTACCTGCTCTTTGGCTAACCTTTCTTTTATTTCATCTCCCCCAATTAATATGTGAGCTCCTTGAGACCAAGGAGTCTTTCTCTTCCTATCATTAGCACCTAGGACAGTGCTCGGCACATAGTATAGCATTAAGGTTTGTTTCTTTTTTCATTTGTTCATTCTGTGTGTTCTTATTTGACCCTGACAACAATCCTGTGAGATAAATAATACAGATAGTAATATCTCTCTTTACAAATAAAGAATTCACAGCTTAGAGAGATGAAGTGACTTGACCCTAGTGACAGAGCAAACAATCCCAAGGTGGGATTTAAACTCAGGGTTCCCTGACTTCAATACTTCCCACCCCCCCAACCCTATTCCAATCCACATTGGTTCCATTATTTCCTGATGTCTGCAGCTTGTCAGACAATCTTTAGGTATTTGCTGAGCATCTATAAGGTCCTCAACATTCTGTTTGTAAAACTTTAGGAGTTATGATAAAGACGTTGTCTTCCCAAACCACCAGAAACAAGAGTAAGCAAACCAATATATAACTATGCTGGACTGTGTGGTACAGATTATAAATGATGGATTATAGAAGACCAGTACTGAATAAGTCCATGAACAGGAAGAGTCTGGGCCAAGTATTACTTGAGACTGCTCTTTCTCTACATGAACTTATTCAATACTGGCCCTCTACAACAGAGTACTTAAGGAAAGCTTCCTGGAAGAGGCAGGCCTTGAAGACAGGGTCTGATTTGAAGTAGATGTGAAAAGTGAGGGTATTCCAGCAAGGGACCAACATGAATAAAGGCAGGGAAATAAGAATAAGGCCTTGAGACAGTGAGAAGATTGATAAATAAGCCCAGATTTTATTGTGCTGGGGTTCTGGGGACTAGGAAAGAAGCATAGAAAGTTCCCAATTTAGAAATGGACTGTGTTCCAAATATCTGTTTTTAAATTAGTTGTTATGAAGATATCTTCTACCTATCTAATTTTGTCATAATATTTATGTTTTTTTGTTTACTACCATTTTAAATTTTTTTCCAATTTATGAAATACAAAGCCTTTCTACAACATAGCATAATTTTTTAAAAGATGATTGCACATGAAACTGCAAATTTATTATGTACAACTTGCTATTACTTTTAAATATAGAATAAAATTATCGTGTAAATTTCTCTTTTTCCCTTTCCCCCCTGCACCCTAGAGATAGCTATTATAAGCCACAAATATGTATGTATGTATGTATGTGTATGTGTATATATATAGATACACACACACACATGCTTCTATTTATCAGTTCTTTCTCTGGATGTAAATAGCATTTTCCTTCAAATGTCTTTTTGAAGTTAATTTGGATATTCATGAATCAAAATGACTTATTTGCTCAAGGTTGTTCTTAAAACAGTATTGCTGTTACTGAATGCAACATTCTTTTGGTTCTGCTCATTTTGCTCTTCATTATGATATGCCAGTCTATCCATGTTTTTCTAAGATCATCAAGCTCATCATTTCTTATAGCATAGTAGTATTCCATCACAATTCCATCACAATCATAGATGCCAGATCCACATACAAAAACCTATTTGTGCTTTAAGGATGACAATATAGAACAATAGAACAATAACATTTTCCTTTCACAAAATGTGTCAAATAGTTCTTTGGAAAATTCCATCCAGCATACCACTAGTTTCTCCATAAGCTGTGGTAGTGGGAATCCCTGTTTCTTATCCTCAATCTCCTTGACAGTGAGAATGGGTATTCTTAAGACAAAGTACTTCATGAAGACATGAGCTGAGAACTAGGATATCAGTGTTGTAAGGATTTGTAGGGACTGGGGCTTTTCTAAAAGCATTCCTATAATTTATATATTATTTTGAGATTTACAAAACACTTTTCTTCCTTACAATAGTGCAAATATTATTATCCTACTTTTCAAAGAAAGAATTCAAAATTCCAGAAGGTTCAAAGATTTGCTGTTGGTCTTATATTTAGTAAGGACCAGAGATAAAATTGAAATGTAGGTCTTTTGATTCCCAAGTTTATTGTTATTTTCCATCATACTTTGCTTTATCTATATGATGACATGGACAGAGCAACAGAATGGGAATCAAGGAGAGTTGATTTCTAATCCTGGCTCTGTAGTTAACCTATCTAGGTTGTGATTGGGCTCTGTCTTGGACCCTCTTCTTTTCTCCTTCTATACAATTTCACTTGGTCACTAGCTGTTCTCCAATAGAGATAACTGTGCTATCTCTATTCTTACCATCCATTTCCATTTCTCCATCTCTCTCTCTCTCTCTCTCTCTCTCTCTCTCTCTCTCTCTCTCTCTCTCTCTCTCTGGAATGGGAATTATCTGGATTTGAACTCAGATCCTTCTTAACTCCAGGACCAGTGCTCTATCCATTATGCTGTCAGCTACCCCATACCCAATATCTCTTAATTCTAGTGTCTTTCCTTTGTTTATTGGTTCCTATTCTGTATATTTCAATTGCACCATTATTTACGTGTTGCTTTGCCCATTTAGATTGTGATCTTCTTGAGGGCAGAGACTGTTTTTCGCCTTTTTGCATTTGACACATAGTAGGTACTTAATAAATGTACCTACTATGTGTCAAATGCAAAAAGGCGAAAAACAGTCTCTGCCCTCAGAGACCCCGTGACTCTGGGCTACAGTTTCTTCACCCACACTGTGAAGTGGTTGAACTAGAGGCTCTCTAAGAAACTTTCAAGTTTTAAATTTAATAGCTACTATTCTATGGGATTATAAATCAGTTTTCAGATTGAACTGTCCCAGGTAAGAGAAGGGAAAGAGGGAAATACCAATAGGTGGAACCATGAAGGAAAAGAGTGTGTCTTTGGCCACATGGTCCCTTAACTGCATCATAAGGGAACCATTCATATTTAAGGGCCGTGTGTAGTGTAGGAATGAATCTGTTATTAGGCTCTAGTAGGAATCTGAGTCCTGCCACTACCACCATGTTACCTTGGGCCAATTGTTTTAATTAATAGTTTCTTCATTTGCAAAATGAGGGGATTGGATTGGATGGCCTCTAAGGTCGTCTTCAACTCTAGACTTATGAACTTGGGTTGGGGATTGCAAATATTACAAAGTAAATTTATCTACTGGTCTTTATACTTACCAGACACCTCTTCTAAAAATATTGGAGTTAATTGATACATTTTGTTTTTATATCATCTAGATTTCCCAATGTATTCTTATCTTTTACCCCTATCTATAAGAACCATAATTTTAAAAAATCAAAGAGGAAAAAAGTTCAGCAAAATTAATCAGAATTTCAAAAAAAAAGCTGATTTTATTTGCAGTATACTACATGTTCAGTCTTTTCCTTCTACAAAGAAGCAAGGTAAGAAAACACACCTTTTTCTAAATTCTTGGTAATTTCTTAAATCCAAAGGCACCCTGTTTTTCAGTGCTCAATTGGGTTTTGTGTGGGGAACTTAAAAGAAATGAAACACTGAAAAATTAAAAACAATTAGATTATTAACATCCTACTTCTTAATCCAGATTATGAGATTTCCCAGGTCAGTGTTATAACCAAACTAGATTTGGCATAAAGCCAAAGACTGGGGCTTTAAGAACTTTGAAAGTTTCCATTTCCTCTCCAATTTGCTCTATTCTGCCTTGCAAACAACAACAAAAGAGTCTGGGACAGAAGCTACAGTGGGTGAGATGGATTTATCCATTGCCTCATCTGGGTTTTACAGGGAGAAATGCAGTTCTAGACATTAATAAGCAATTATTAGAGACAATTCATCTTGTTCAATACTGAACTCAGGCATTACAGTCAGATATACAATTCTGTGCTCCTTAGCTCACATGGTCTCAGATAAATTTGGATTTAGAAGCAAAAATGTCCTTTTAACTGCTCATCTCTGATCAGATTGCAGGTATTTCTTTGATGGGATCCCACTTTTGTCTTTCTGATTACTTTTGAAAGCACAGTTGTTCAAGGTCTGTAATTTCTTAAATTCTTTTGCTCCCAGTCCCTTGCTCCACAAAATAGATTTTGCTCTCCGTTTGATTATATGGCATCCTCTTTGGCCATTATTGTTAAAGGGAGAATTCAATGTAATTCAAATGTTGCTTTATTAACTACCTAAATCCAGAGTAAGCATTGTAAAATATTTCAATTTTCAATGTCTTCAGTCTGAATAAGAGGAAAAATTGATCATTTAGCCATCAGTGATTGCCAGATTGACAATCTGATTATGCAAACGAGAGTGGGAAGATTCAGGATAAATCTATACAACTAAGGTTGCCAGAAAAAAAATATATTTTGGTATTCCTCTTACTGCAAAGAGATTCTCTGCATATATATATATATATATATATATATATATATATATATATATATATATATATATATATATATATATATATATATATATATATATCAGTCCAAACAAACATCCTGGAAGAAAAATAGAAAGGCCAAGGATAGCTCTACTTTCATACTCCAAAGGATTCATATGAAGGTATTCTGCAACCCAGTGTATCTGAGAGTATAATATTCCCACTTTGGTCCAATTGCTTTTCTCCAAATTACCTAGTTCTGGGAAAACTTCTCTGCTTGATTTCCTGGGTCACTTCCTCATATCCTCTCTATCTCTCATTCCAATCTCTCCACCTCCCAACGAGCCATGGACTCTATTCCATGGACATCAGGCATTGATAGATATTGTCTTGCTGGCAGTCACAATATGGCTTCCTGGCCATCTCAACATTTTCCCACTTTTCCCCTTCTTCCAACTTTTTAACTTACTCTCTTATGTATTGTCTCCTGCCATAAAAATATAAGTTTTTTGAAGGCAGGAATTAAACTTGGTTGTATTTATATCACCTATGCCTAGTATAATGCTCATCACATAGGAAGTGCTTAATCAAACCATCATGTTTCTATCTCTCTCTCTCCCTACTCCACCTGTTCTGGACCACTCCAGAGGCTTGGAGAGAATCCGGTCCTTAGTTGGCAAAGTCCTGTTTATAGTGGTTCAGAAAGCCGCTTGAGCATATAGTGGTCCTCTGCCCACTCCAGTGAGAAATCTTTATGAGCTGAATAAACAGTATACTCCTGCCCTCTCCAATTTCTGTCCTTCTGAGATGATGGGAAACAAATATGGTTGGAAGATATCAAGACTGGGTAGAGGTCAGAGAATGGTGTTCAGATCTAGTGGGTACCAAGAAAATAGAACTGACAGCCTTTGATAATGTTCAACAATTTTTATTTGATTGATTGGACTTCAGTTTATTGGGTCAAAGGTAGAGTTTCATAGCTAGCTACTACTATACCTTTACCCTCATGAAGAAGGAGACAACAACCCAAAGACCATTGTTGAGATATGAGAGCTACCTGCCAGTGGCTACTGGAGGTCTAACTCAGAACTGTAGAATGGATCTCTTCATGTGAGAGGATGGTGATGATACAAGGAGATTGAGGAACAGTTGCATTCTCTGATCTCTCCCCTCTTCCCTCTTGCCTCCAATTTATTTCATTCCCAATCCACAAGGAACATTTGCATAAATAAAGGCTGCTTTGCACCTCCTTCAAGTGTTAAGATTCACAGTTGTGGAGGCTGAGAATTAACCTGCCCCTTCACCTAGCTATGGTCCTTAACAGGCCATGTAACGAAAATATAGAAGTCTAGAACTGGAAGTTACATAGAGATCATCCAGTCTGGTGTCTGACTTCCTCCTTGGCCATCAAACAAATCAATCCAGATTCAAGAGCTAATGAACCAAGAGATTCCCTCCTATGTTCCCTTTCTCCCTTTCATTTAATTCCTGTAGAAAAGTGTCTATATAAATAACTGATAATAATGGATAACATTTATATAGTACTTTGACATTTGCAAAGTACTTTTTATATAAAGTATAAAAAATTATATATATATAATAATTTTTTTTTGTTTATCTGTGATCCAGCAGTTAACTTTCACCTGCATTTTAGGTCAAATCCCAGATGTGGGGAACTTCCTGGCCATTTCCTCACTAGAAAAAGAAGGCATCTTTGTGAGGGGATAAGAGCGAAGATATAGGATGTGGGTTGGGAATGTTGCAGAGTTGGGGTTAGGGCTTAAACATTAGAGCCAAATAGCAGTGAATCTATTGTCTTTGATGGAAAAATGAATGATATAAACCCTCTTGCTGATCATTTCATTGTTTCTCTTTTATCTTATATTATTTCATTCTTTAATATTCTCTCCAGAAAAAGGGCATCCAAAATCACCACATGAGCACCTGTCCAGGGAGGGTAGATCTTTGGGGAATTAAAATGTGTGGATTTACAAAAATTCATATTAAAAATTGTCCTTTGTGCTATTTCTTTCACTCCTGCCTACATATTTCAACTTAGGTAACTTCCTACCTCACTTATGGTTAGCCTGACTCTGGTTTTAGGAATGAGAGAGAAGAGTGGCTCTGTGGGTTTCACTTTTTTTCTTTCTTTGTCCCCATCCTATTGCTTGGGTAGCTAAGGTGACACTGTGAATACGTGTTGCTCCTGGATTCAGGAAATGTCCCTTTTGAATTCAAATCCAGCCTCAGATACTGATTAACTGGTTAATTTTGGGCAAGGCACTTATCTCAGTCTACTGATCTGTAATATGAATCGGAGAAGGAAATGGCAAATCAACTCAGCATCTTTGCCAGGAAAACCCCAAATGGAGTGAGAAAGAGTTGGACATGACTAAAACAAATGACTAACAATAAAGCCCACCAGGCCTGCTACCCCCTGTTCCCTTAGGGATCTGGGGGAAGAGTCTTAAATCAATGGAAGAGTCTTAAAAACAAATGTGGGGTTTAAAGCAGCAAATGGGAGAAAGAACAATAGCTGGGATAGGAGACCATTTCCTGTGGCAACACAATTGGTGGTGGCTGTCCCAAAGAAGTCATTTGTATTTAAGAGGTAATTCAAATAATGAAAATAAAATGTTTCTCTCTCTTTCTCTCCTTTCCTCCCTCCCTCCCTCCCTCCATCTCTTCCTCTTCCCCCCTCTCTCTGTCTCTATTTCTGTCTCCCTTCTCCCCCACTCCCTACCTCCATCTTTCTTCCTCCCTCCCTCTCTTTCCTTCCTCCTCTTTTCCTCCCTCCCTCCCTCTCTTTTCCTTCATCACTCTTCCTCCTTCCTTCTCTTTCCCTTCCTTCTTTCCTCCCTCCCTTTCCCTCTGTCATTTTCCCTCCCTCCCTCCTTCCCTCCATTTCTCTCCATCACTCTCCCTCCCTCCTCTCTTTCCCTCCCTTTTTCTCCCTCTCCCTCCCCTTCTCTCTGTCTTTCTGTCTCTTTGTCTCTCTCTGTCTATGTCTGCCTCTCTTTGTCTCTTTTCCCCTCTTACCCTCTCTGCTTATGTTTCTGTCTTTCTTCTTCCCCTGCACTTATCTTGCTCAGATTTGAAGTACCAGGTCTACTCACAAACCCGGTTCCACTCAAACTGAACTACGAGCTTTGACCTGTTCACTGTCTGTCCCAGGATGGGTTTTGGTCTCTCTTTTTTAGGCATCCTGCTGACTCACTGCTCTCAAGGGTTCACCATATTAATGCCAAATTATGTAGAAGCCCAGTCAGCTCCAAACTGCAGATGCAGCTTAGAACCCCCAAGCTCAGGGGATAGGTGGGCTGTTGTCTCCACAGTAGCTAACATTATAGGTGTATGTCACTGTGACTGCTTACATACATAAGACTTTCTATATAAAACATCATGACTGCTCTTAAGGAATTTATAATCTACTCAAAAGAACAGAATAGCATGAACACACCCACTTCTCACACCCCCTCCCCCCCACTTGAACAATATCTGAATTCCAGATTATGTGGAATTGCCTGTAAACATAAGAGGAATTCAGAGAAGGGAAGGTCCTGTAAGTCAGAGAACCTTGTTTTCTTTGATTATGATCATGAATAGCTAAATGAAGATAACCAATTGTCATTTGAGGTGATGGTCCTAATAGTGAGCTGAAAAGTGACTATTTTGGTCTTCAGGATGACTCCCATTAAATGTGCAGGACCCAGACTTAAGGATTCATAAAGCAATCAGAGAATAGCCAAAGAAATGGGCCAACAGTTTAGACTAAAGTGTTAATGATTTCCCACTTAGGAAGAAACGGCTATAGATAAACTAGAATGACATTTCCTGAGCTTGAGAACACATGGGTTCTACATTGCTAATTGTGTCCAACTGGGGTGAGAAGCTCAGATCTTAGTTCTTTGCCAGCAAAAACATGCATATGTCACATCTTAAGGAAAGGGATTTAAAGTGCTCTTTGGGTTCAGGGGGTCTTGTCACTTAGATGGAACCCTCTTAAGCTAGCAAGGCTGGTGAGAAGCTCAAGTGTAAAGTTAAACTTGGGATGGACTTGGAGCTCTCGACTTTTTTTCCAAAAAGGCATGAATTTTGGAGAAATGCTAAATGTCATAGCTAAACATAATATTCAGTGAAATTGTGACTTATTTATACATGGTACTCCAAAGTGCCTTTTTCTAGCTCTGTACCATGCTACTCTGAGTCCCCCCCCTTCCTAGTGTTACACAGAATAATAATCTGGTTAATTAATACTAAACTTGAGGTACCAATGGATACTTCTCCCAGTAATATTTGCCTCTTCAAAGAATTCTGCTTTAGGGTAGAAAAGGGATCAGTCAAAAACAACCAGATATTACTGATGGGATTTCAAATGTTGTAGCACCAAGGTGTAAGAGATATTTGTAGACAGAGAGTACTTTCTGGAGTCCTAATGATCATCCCATGTCAGAGACCTCCCTGCCAGCTGTTTTCCAGTGGGTTAAGATCTCTAGTTCTTCATCCCATCTATGAACTTCTTTTGAGTTTCCTGGCCCATTCAGACATCTGAGGACATCTCCCTGTTCTTTGGGTGTGGATAGTGTCCAAGCATCAAGAAAAGCAGCCAACTGAGCCAATTCATTGCAGATTTTAAGGAAGAGACTGGCTCAACAAACCCATCTTTATTTTTTAAGGACCTTTCTCAGATGGAATGTTCTCCTTGCCAATGAAATTAATGAAAAACAGTTCTCATCATTCCCGGTCCTACTGGAACATCCAGTCTCCAATCCCTTAGTGTAAACAAGTGTGGCTTGCTGAAGATGCCAAGCAGAAGCTGAAAAATTCCTACCTGGCTCTTCCCTTGGTCCCTTTTTTCCAGTTCCCCTCCATTGAAGTCTTTCCTCTGAATGGGAGAAGAGTTTAGTGGTCTCTTTTTTATTCCCTTTATGATCCCTCACTGTTCCTGGAGTCTGACAGCTATCTTTCCAGTTCTCCAAAAGGCAGACCCTTCCAAATGTCCATCAGGCTCTTCACTGAAGTGACCACTTGAGGTCAGTGTTACTTCACTCAAAAAAAACTCCAAGTGAGGTCTAGGCTCGAGACCTCAGGCTCCCCCTTCACTCCCCTCAACAGCCCACAGAGCATTGAGACTGTTATACACAGTTTGGTGTTTGTGCAACTGGCACATCATGGGAGTGCAGACAGGGTGAAGTGAAGGAACATTAAGTGCCTTGGTCTGATTTGATTTGCCAGCTGGAGTCCTGGTAGAGAATTGGGTTCCTTCATGGAAAATCCTTCTTCTGTTCTCTGAGGAGCTCTGCCTGATGCTTTTGTACGTTGAACTATCTACCAACAATCCCATCTCTTAGAAAGACTTAAACCCTGTGTGTGTGTGTGTGTGTGTGTGTGTGTGTGTGTGTGTGTGTGTGTGTGCAGTCATTTTGAGTAGTGTTTGGCTTTTTGTGACCCCATTTGGAAGTTTCTCAACAAAGAAACTGAAATGGTTTGTCATTTCCTTTTCCAATTCATTTTACAGGTGAGAAAATGAGGCAAATGGGATAAGCCCAGAGAAAGTTTACTCCTGCTCTGTGTCCTTCTCCTGGAAGTTAAGGGGCCTTGGAATTGAGATCTTCTCAAGTCCCCAAGCTAATTAACAGAACATTCCCAGGAGTGAATTTTAATGCTCCCTCACTTTAGTAACTATGCTTGAATATGTGTGGAGAAAGTAACTCAGTTTCATAGATGATGGGCTTCCTAGCAACTCTTACTGAGTTGCATGGGGCTCTTTTCAAAATGAAGAATGTCATTTTGAGTCAGGGATGCTGCTGCCTGGACTATGAATAAGTCATTTATGGTCTCTCAATCTGTACCTAATTTAGCCAATTCCTCCAGATCACCTATTAACAATAAACAAGCATTTATGGGCAAGGCAGTGGGGATAATAAAGACAAAAAAAAAGAGCCTTCCTTCAAAAAAAGTTACATTGTATTTGGGAGGATAGATACTGTAAATTCTGAGACTCTTTGAAAGTAGGGACTGGCTCTTTCACATTTTTTCCAAGTTCTCTGTTTTAAAGACTTCCCAGTCCCCAGCAATAAAGCAGCTAGGTGACTTGGTGAATAGAGTATCAGATTTAGAGTCAGGAAGACTGCTAACCTCTCAGATGTTGGAGAAGTCCATTCAGTTCTCTCTGTAACCTTCAACTCTGTCAATCATCTTTTCCTCCTTAATAACATTTTCTTTCTAGGTTTTCAGGATGTTATTCCCTCCTAGTTTTCCTTCAGCCTACCTGATTACCTTTTCTTTGTCTTCTTTGCTGGTTCCTCCTTCTAAGTGTAGATGACTCACAGGGGTTTGTCCTAGCCCTCTATTTGACTTCTCTTCTTCCCTTTTCCTTTATATTACTTCATTTGGTGATTTTTTTCAGTTCCCAAGGATTTGGCTACAATCTTTATGCTGATGATCTCTTTCCTGTCCTAATCTCTCTGCTGATTTCCAATCTCACATCTCCAACTGCCTTTTAGATACTTCAAACTGGATTTCCAGTTGACTAATTATGCCCAGGACAATCTGTTATTTCCTCCAAAACCTTCTCTCATCTCCTATCTTTTCTATTATTGTACAGGTCAGTCCCTCTCAGTCCCTCAGACTCACAATTTAGGAGTAATCCTGGACTCCTTACTCCCCATATTCAGGATGTTGTCAAAGACTATCAACTTCAACATTTCTCCAATGATCCTTCTTTTCTCTTCTGAGACTGCCATCCCAGGCCCTTATTATCTCACATCTACATTATTACAATAACCTGCTGGTGGGTCTGTCTGTCCCTTCAGTTGCCAAAGTGATTTTCTTAAAATACAAGTCCTACCATATTGCTTCTTTACCTCATAACCTTTAGTGATTTCCTATATCCTCAGGATTAAATATAAAGTGCTATTATTATTATTCTTATTATTTGCATTCAAAGTCCTTGATAATCCTGCTCTAGCCTACTTTTCAAGTTTCCTTTCACCTTCCTCTCACCCTTTATTCTTCAATGTAGTGACACTGGCCTCCTGTACAAACAAGGCACTCCATCTCTTGGTTCTGGACATTCTCTCTGGCTGTCTCCTATGCATGGAATAATCTCTCTTCCTCACTGACTACTGACTTTCCCGACTTCTTTTAATTCCCAACTGAAATCCTACTCTTCATAGGAAGCCTTCCCCAACTCCTTTTAATTCCAGTGCCTTTCCTCTGTTAATTATCTCCTATTTATCCTGCAAATAGCTTGTTGGCACATATTTGTTTGTCCATTATTTCCTGCATTAGACTTTAAATTTTTTGAGGGCAGAGACTATTTTTTGTCTCTCTCTCTCTCTCTCTCTCTCTCTCTCTCTCTCTCTCTCTCTCTCTCTCTCTCTCTTTTGGATTCCTAGTGCTTAGCACATAGTAGGTGCTTAATAAATGTTGATTAATTGATTGCCACCTAATTTCATATAACAGATGAAGGATCCTGGACTTTACCAGCTAGAATCACAACAGAGATCAGATGACAGAGTATGGTAGGATCAAAGCAAATTTATCCCTACCAATCAACAATAGTCAATCATTATGTCTCATGAAAGGTGGTCTATTATTTCTATTCTGCAAGAGTCCAGATCAGTGAGGACAGAAGCTTGACCAAATTCCAAGGTAGACATTGTGTCCTTCCTCCTTTCCTTCCTTACCAGCGATATGAAGTAATGTCTTTTATTTTTTTGTATTTCCTAAGAAGTAGCCCAACTGCTAAGGCAGATTGACCAGGTCCTGTTAACTAACAACAGCTGCTAAATTCTATGTGAAAATGTCTAGCATCTTTGAGCCGCAAAGGGATTGTACAATGGCCAGACAGACATCTTTGTGCTAGAGTTACAGAGGCTAAAGAGTTATTTTTAAAGGTCGAAAAGCCATCAGCAAAGAGAAAAAAAATGATTGCATTTAGAGAAACTGCTGTTCAGGAGCAAATTCTGGAGGCTTGGTACAGTATGGGAGTGGGAAGGTATTGTCGCTTTATGTTCTCTTTGATTCCCATATTGCAGAAGATAAGGTGTTTGGGGAGAGCTGGAAAAGGGTCAGTCAAGAGCTATTTAAAGATTCTGAGATGGAAGGAGTTTGTTATTTAGAAAAGGTCTGGATTCAGGAAAGAGAGGAATCTACAAAGTGACTTTGGTTCTCAGGCTGCTGCTTCTGGGGATTGCAAGTGGATGCAAGTATGTGATTTAAAGCCTTTTTGTCAACTACTGGAACAAAGGGCATGTGAACAGCAAACCAAAGTCAAGGTCAGAACATTAAGGGTCAGAATCTATGCCTTTGCCGAAGGCTGTTTATTGGGAGATGATCAGAACACAGGGACTGTACCATTGATTTCATTCATAACCTTTTGGGGAGCTAACATTTCCTTCCCTCTACTTAGGGAATCCAGAGGCTCCCAAAGCCGGATCAGTGCTTCCCCTGGGGGCTAAAGGTCTCTTTCTTTATTGGCCAAAAGCTGTGTAAAACCGAGAAAAATATAACCCTTTCAAAAACAAACCAATCCCTGGAGCAAACTTCTTACTGTTCTCCCCTTCTCTCTCTCTAAACTCTGCCCTTTCCATCCTCCCTCCCTGGCTCACCCCCTTCCATGCCCAGCAGCAAGAGAATTGATAATCCTAGTAATTCTTATCCTAGTAAGTAGACTGGCAGAGAACTTTCTACCCAGACTCTAATCCCTTTGTAAATCACTTAAGCTATTTGCCTTTATAAACCTCCTCAGTTGGTGAGCTCCTGAAGCTAATTACACTTAGCCTCAAAAACAAAAACAAACCCACCTCCCTAGTGGTGATAATCTAATCTCCACTGTAAGTCTACTGTATTGGGAGTAAAAATTTAGATCTGTATTAGGAGACCTGACTGTTTAAAATTCCACCTCTGACATTTATTAGCTGTGTGACCATGGGCAAAGTCCTTAACCTCTCTGAAGTTTATTTTCTCCATGAATAAATGAATGAAAAAAACATTTCTTAAGTGGTTACTGTGTACAAAGCATAAAGCTAAATGGATTCAAACAGAAAAATAAAACACAATCCCTGCTCTAAAGAAACTTGAACTTGAAAGGGGCTGAGGTGAGGGAAATGATTCATAGCTTTGATGCAAATAATCCATGGTCTTTAGAGTGTAGAGGAAATGTTATTTTTCTCCATCTTGAATGTTCCAGACAGATGGATGGTCTCATCCAAGTATTCCTTCCTTCAAAACCTCTTCATATCTGTTCATCCTGTGAAAATGTCATTCTTCTGTCCCCCAAAAGTTCTCTATGGGGGACCCACCCAACATGTTGGAGGCAGCTGGTGACCTAGAGGAGAGAGTACTATCTTCCATTTATGCCCTTGAAATCAAAAGGCTAGTAATTGAGTAAGGGATGTCCAACAGGATTTAAATTTTTTATTCTTGATACATGATTCTATACATCTCTTATATAATATGTTTTATATGGCTTCCCCTGAATAACTCTTTGTTTATTATATGTTGTATTGCTCACATCCACTTTGAATTTCTCCATTGTCCTGTGGGTAATTCTTTCACTTCTTTGGAGAATGTAGTATTCCATGTTTTACAATATTTTAGAAAGAACATGAATGTGAAGAAGATAGATCTTTGTTTCAGAGAGAGGCTTGAGTTTGTTAAGAGAATGTTGTGTTGAAGAAAGAATGTTGGTTTTAAAAAGATAGATCATCGGTTTAAAGCTAAGCTTGGGAACTTTTTTGGCTATTTCCAAAGGCAACCTAATAAGTTCAGAGCCCAGCTTATAAGTTACATGCATTAGTATTCAAAAGAGTTTGGCCTAACTATCCAAAAAATATACTAAGAGGGTAGAGTGAATAATGTTCAGACTATTGAGTGGCTGTTGTCCTTTGTTCTTGAACAGCATCACTATGTTGGAGGTCAAGGTAAAATTATCCAGCAGTGGCCGATCAGACTAATATGAGCTTGAAAGACTCTCCCACAGATTGGATACAAAAAATCCATGTCAACATTTCAAATGGAATTGCCTCTAAATTTGTGCATCTCATGTTTCTTTTGAGCTATTGAAGTATTGCTTTGCTTATAGAGCCCAGAGCCTTCTTTAATATGAGTTTGACATGATGGGCAGTTCTGCCTCCCATGTTTCACAAAAGATTCTAAAGTTCTTTTTTTTTTTTTTTTTTTTTTTTTTTTTTTTAATTTTTTTATTTAATAATTACATTATATTTACACTCATTTCTGTTCCGATTTTTTTTTTCCCCTCCCTCCCTCCACCCCTCCCCTAGATGGCAAGCAGTCCTTTATATGTTGGATATGTTGCAGTATATCCTAGATACAATATATGTTTGCAGAACCGAACAGTTCTCTTGTTGCGTAGGGAGAATTGGATTCAGAAGGTATAAATAATCCGGGAAGAGAAACAAAAATGCAGATAGTTCACATTCGTTTCCCAGTGTTCTTTCTTTGGGTGTAGCTGCTTTTGTCCGTCATTTATCAATTGAAACTCAGGTCTCTTTGTCAAAGAAATCCACTTCCATCAAAATATGTCCTCATACAATATCGTTGTCGAAGTGTATAATGATCTCCTGGTTCTGCTCATTTCACTTAGCATCAGTTCATGTAGGTCTCTCCAAGCCTCTCTGTATTCATCCTGCTGGTCATTTCTTACAGAACAATAATATTCCATAACATTCATATACCACAATTTACCCAGCCATTCTCCAATTGATGGGCATCCATTCATTTTCCAGTTTCTAGCCACTACAAACAGGGCTGCTACAAACATTTTGGCACATACAGGTCCCTTTCCCTTCTTTAGTATTTCTTTGGGATATAAGCCCAATAGAAACACTGCTGGATCAAAGGATATGCACATTTTGATAATTTTTTGGGCATAATTCCAGATTGCTCTCCAGAATGGTTGGATTCGTTCACAACTCCACCAACAATGCATTAGTGTCCCAGTTTTCCCGCATCCCCTCCAACATTCATCATTATTTTTTCCTGTCATCTTAGCCAATCTGACAGGTGTGTAGTGGTATCTCAGAGTTGTCTTAATTTGCATTTCTCTGATCAATAATGATTTGGAACACTCTTTCATATGAGTGGTAATAGTTTCAATCTCATCCTCTGAAAATTGTCTGTTCATATCCTTTGACCATTTATCAATTGGAGAATGGCTTGATTTCTTATAAATTTGAGTCAGTTCTCTATATATTTTGGAAATGAGGCCTTTATCAGAACCTTTAACTGTGAAAATGTTTTCCCAGTTTGTTGCTTCCCTTCTAATCTTGTTTGCATTAGTTTTATTTGTACAAAGGCTTTTTAATTTGATGTAATCGAAATTTTCTATTCTGTGATCAGTAATGGTCTCTAGTTCATCTTTGGTCACAAATTTCTTTCTCCTCCACAAGTCTGAGAGATAAACTATTCTATGTTCCTCTAATTTATTTATAGTCTCGTTCTTTATGCCTAGGTCATAGACCCATTTTGATCTTATCTTGGTATATGGTGTTAAGTGTGGGTCCATGCCTAATTTCTGCCATACTAATTTCCAATTATCCCAGCAGTTTTTATCAAATATTGAATTCTTTTCCCAGAAGTTAGGGGCTTTGGGTTTGTCGAACACTAGGTTGCTATAGTTGACTATTCTGTCTTGTGAGCCTAGCCTTTTCCACTGATCCACTAATCTATTTCTTAGCCAATACCAAATGGTTTTGGTGACTGCTGCTTTATAATATAATTTTAGATCAGGTACAGCTAGGCCACCTTCATTTGATTTTTTTTTCATTAATTCCCTTGAGATTCTCGACTTTTTATTGTTCCATATGAATTTTGTTGTTATTTTTTCTAGATCAATAAAATATTTTCTTGGAAGTCTGATTGGTATAGCACTAAATAAATAGATTAGTTTAGGGAGTATTGTCATCTTTATTATGTTCGCTCGGCCGATCCAAGAGCACTTAATATTTTTCCAATTATTTAAGTCTGACTTTATTTGTGTGGAGACTTTTTTATAATTTTGCTCATATAATTCCTGACTTTCCTTGGTAGATAGATTCCCAAATATTTTATGGTATCAACAGTTATTCTGAATGGAATTTCTCTTTGTATCTCTTGCTGTTGGGTTTTGTTGGTGATGTATAAAAATGCTGAGGATTTATGGGGATTTATTTTGTAGCCAGCTACTTTGCTAAAATTATGAATTATTTCCAATAGCTTTTTGGTAGAATCTCTGGGGTTCTCTAGGTATACCATCATATCATCTGCAAAGAGTGATAGTTTGGTTTCCTCATTGCCTACTCTAATTCCTTTTATATCTTTCTCGACTCTTATTGCCGAGGCTAGTGTTTCTAATACGATATTAAATAATAATGGTGATAGTGGGCAACCTTGCTTCACTCCAGATCTTACTGGGAAAGGTTCCAGTTTTTCCCCATTGCATATGATGCTTACTGATGGTTTTAAATATATGCTCCTGACTATTTTAAGGAAAAGTCCATTTATTCCTATGCTCTCAAGTGTTTTTATTAGGAATGGATGTTGGATTTTATCAAATGCTTTTTCTGCATCTATTGAGATGATCATGTGGTTTTTGTTTGTTTGGTTATTGATATAGTCAATTATGTTAATAGTTTTCCTAATATTGAACCAGCCCTGCATTCCTGGTATAAATCCTACTTGGTCATAGTGTATTATCCTGGTGACAATTTTCTGTAATCTTTTTGCTAATATTTTATTTAAGATTTTAGCATCAATATTCATTAGGGAGATTGGTCTATAATTTTCTTTCTCTGTTTTCAGCCTACCTGGTTTAGGTATCAGTACCATATCTGTGTCATAAAAGGAGTTTGGTAGGACTCCTTCAATCCCTATTTTTTCAAATAGTTTATATAACGTTGGAGTTAATTGTTCTTTAAATGTTTGGTAGAATTCACATGTAAATCCATCTGGTCCTGGGGATTTTTTCTTAGGGAGTTGATTGATAGTTTGTTCTATTTCTTTTTCTGAGATGGGACTGTTTAGGATATTTACTTCTTCCTCTGTTAGTTTGGGCAAGCTGTATTTTTGGAGGTATTTTTCTATTTCATTTAAGTTGTCGAATTTATTGGCATAAAGTTGGGCAAAGTAACTCCTAATTATTGCTCTAATTTCCTCTTCGTTAGTGGTGAGTTCTCCCTTTTCATTTTTAAGACTAACAATTTGATTTTCCTCTTTCCTTTTTTTAATCAGATTTACTAAGGGTTTGTCTATTTTGTTGGTTTTTTCATAGAACCAACTCTTAGTTTTATTAATCAATTCAATAGTTTTTTTACTTTCAATTTTATTGATCTCACCTTTTACTTTTAGAATTTCAAGTTTAGTGTTTGACTGGGGGTTTTTAATTTGTTCCTTTTCTAGCATTTTTAATTGCAAACCCAATTCATTGACCTTCTCTTTCTCTATTTTATACAAATAGGCCTCTAGAGATATGAAATTTCCCCTTATTACCGCTTTGGCTGCATCCCATACATTTTGGTATGATGTCTCATTATTATCGTTTTCTTGGGTGAAGTTATTAATTATGTCTATGATTTGCTGTTTTACCCAATCATTCTTTAGTATGAGATTATTTAGTTTCCAATTATTTTTTGGTCTACTTCCCCATGCTTTTTTGTTGAATGTAATTTTCATTGCATCGTGGTCTGAAAAGGATGCATTTACTATTTCTGCCTTACTACATTTGAGTTTGAGGTTTTTATGTCCTAATATATGGTCAATTTTTGTATAGGTTCCATGAACTGCTGAAAAGAAAGTGTATTCCTTTCTGTCTCCATTACATTTTCTCCAGAGATCTATCATATCTAGCTTTTCTAGTATTCTGTTTACCTCTTTGACTTCTTTCTTATTTATTTTCTGGTTTGATTTATCTAATTCTGAGAGTGCAAGGTTAAGATCTCCCACTATTATAGTTTTACTGTCTATTTCTTCTTGCAGCTCTCTTAGTTTCTCTTTTAAGAATTTAGATGCTACCCCACTTGGTGCATATATGTTTAATATAGATAGTGCTTCATTATCCATGCTACCCTTTAGCAAGATATAGTGTCCTTCCTTATCTCTTTTAATTAGGTCAATTTTTGCTTTAGCTTGATCTGAGATCAGGATGGCTACCCCTGCTTTTTTGACTTCACCTGAAGCATAGTAGATTTTGCTCCAACCTTTTACCTTTAACCTGCATGTATCTCCCCGCTTCAGGTGTGTTTCCTGTAAACAACATATTGTAGGATTCTGGCTTTTAATCCATTCTGCTAACCGCTTCCTCTTTATGGGGGAGTTTACCCCGTTCACGTTTATGGTTAGAATGACCAATTCTGTATTACTTGCCATCTTGTTAACCCCGGTTTATGCTTTCCTCCCTTCTTTCCCCTTTCCCCCCTTCCAAGTATTAAGCTTGTGAGCACCCCTTGCTTCTCACAGCCCTCCCTTTTTAGTGTCCCTCCCCCCGCCTTAGAGTTCCTCCCCCTATCTTACCCCTTTCCCTCCCAGTTCCCGTATTCCCTTCCGCTTAGCTTATTCCTTCCCTTTTCACTTTTCCCTTCTCACTTTTCAATGAGGTGGGAGAAGTTTCACCATAGATTGAATATGTCTTAAGATTTTTCACTTAAAGCCAATTCTGAAGGCAGTAAGATACCCACTATATTCATCCCCCTCCATTCTTTCTCTCAGATATAATAGGTTTCCTATGCCTCTTCATGAGATGTACTACCCCACTTTACCCTTTTTCTGGTACAATGTCCTTTCCACATCAATTTCTAGAACAAGGTATACATGTATTCTTTATACATCTATATAGTCAAAATATAGTTCCCAAGATTAATCTTTACCTTTTTAGATTTCTCTTGAGTTCTATATTTGTAGATCAAACTTTTTGTTAAGTTCTGGTTTTTTCATCAGAAATAGATGAAATTCGCTTACTTCGTTGAATGTCCATCTTCTTCCCTGGAAAAAGATGCTCATTCTCGCTGGGTAAGTTATTTTTGGTTGCATACCAAGTTCCTTAGCCTTTCGGAATATCATATTCCAGGCCCTTCGATCTTTTAATGTGGATGCTGCCAGATCCTGGGTGATCCTTATTGTGGCTCCTTGATACTTGAATTGGGTTTTTCTAGCCGCTTGCAATATTTTTTCTTTCACCTGAGGGTTCTGGCATTTGGCCACTATATTCCTTGGTGTTTTGATTTTAGGATCCCTTTCAGTGGGTGATCGATGAATCCTTTCAATGTTTATTTTTTCCTCTGTTCCTATGACTTCTGGGCAGTTCTCTTTGATGATTTCCTGGAAGACAGTGTCCAGGCTCTTTTTTTCATCATGTTTTTCTGGGAGTCCAATGATTCTCAGATTGTCTCTCCTGGATCTGTTTTCCAGGTCTGTTGTCTTCCCCAGAAGGTATTTCACATTTTTCTCCATTGTTTGATTTTTTTGGATTTGCTTGACTGATTCTTCTTGTCTCCTCGAGTCATTCAATTCCACTTGTTCAATTCTGATTTTCAGTGAAGTATTCTCTTCACTCACTTTTTTAAAATCTTTCTCTAATTGTCCAATTGAGTTCTTTTGTTCTGTGGAATTTTTTTCCATTTCGCCAATTTTGTTTTCCAGTTCACTAATCCTATTTTTCAAGGATTTTACTTCTTTATCCACTCTCTCTTTAACTGACTTCTCCAGGCTCTTTTGCCAAGCCTCCCTCTCCTTTTCCCAAGCTTCCTTCTCCTTTTGCCAAGCCTCACTCTGCTTTCCCCATTTTTCTTCTAGCTCCCTTGTGAGAGCCTTTTTAATCACTTCTATGAGGTTCATCTGTGCTGAGGAACAGACGATCTCCTCCTTTGGGGAATCACCTGGGGACTGCCTGTTTTTAGTCTCCTCAGGATTTAGAGTCTGCTCTCTATCTGTGTAGAAGCTGTCTAGGGTTAAAGTCCTCTTCAGCTTCTTGCTCATTCTGTCTATTAATCAGAGACAAACTACCAAAGAAAAACAGAAAAAACTGGAGTCTTTCTTTGGGGGGGGGGGGCTGGGTGTGTTATCGAGCTTCCTCTACAGACTGCAGGTGGCAGCAGTGAGGCACTAGCAGGACTGTGCTGCGCCTGCGCTCTGAGATCCCAAAGCGTGCTGAGTCACTGAGGGGGGGAAAGGGGGGGGCGGCCAGGTCCTGAGAGACTCCAGCTGTTTGCGGTTGTGTTCTTCAGCCCCGGTGTTTTTAGCTTCTCTGCTGGGCTGTTGACTTGCTGCAGGTTCCAAACCTGTAGCGAAGCTCTCCCCGCAGAGACAGCTGCGATCACTCCCCACCCCTCTCCAGTCTGCTCCCGTGCTCTCACTGCCGCTGCCCGCCGCCTGCGCCCGATCTAAAACCGCCCCAGCCCTCCAGTAAAGACAGACCTTTCTTGGCGGATCTCAAGGATGGCTTCTCTTGGTAACTATTTGTGGGTTTTTTTTCAGTCAAGCATTGATTCAGAGGCTTGTAATGAAGTGGATAGTGAGAGAAAGCGCGGAGCTTATGCAACTGTGAGCCTCCTCTCCGCCATCTTAACCGGAAGCCATGGTAGCATTCTAAAGTTCTTCAGAGATCTTGAGCTCATTCTTGTATTATTTCTTCAGACCTCCAGATGATTGCTTGAGTTCTCTATTTAGAGGAAATACATATTTGGAATTTGAACTGCCCTCTCTGCTTGGCAGTTCTATTTGAGAAAGGACTTCAGTGTCTGGTATGTTATCTTCCCAGGTGATCTTCAGGATCTTCCTAAGACAATTCAGATGATAGTAACTTTGTCCTCCTGGCATGGGGCAGGTGTGTTATCCAGGTTTCACAGGCATACGAAAATAAGATCACCAGTTTAGTAGACAGCCTAATACTTCTCTTTCATACTTTTCTTTGGAATTTCCCAAACACTGAGCTAGCAATAAATGGATCAATTTCATGTCTTTGCGCATATCTTTGGAAAGTATTCTGCCAAGGGAAGTGAACTTATCCATAAAATTCAAAATTTCTTCATTTGTTCATTGGAAAACTGCCTTTTGCTATAACCAGTAGTTCCTCAGATGAATGGTGTGATGCTGGCTGATGAAGAATCTGTTTTCTTGGTGTTGTCAGGTCAAAATTAGCAAGTGGCAGAGAATCAATGGATCCATAATTTGTTGCATCTCAGCCTCAAGCTGCACTGTACAATTGGATGAATATCCTATAGATCTTATTCATTGGTCTCTGTCATCTATCTATATCTATTACCATATCTATATCTATATATCTATGTCTATACCTTAGATAGACAATGAGATTAAAATGCAAAATAATATTAATAACATTACATGTCTTGCTGCATTGGTGTGGAGGAAAATGCTTTATACAACTTAAAGATATATGCATATGTGTGAGTATGTGTGAATGTGTGTGTGTGTGTGTGTGTGTGTGTGTGTATGTGTGTGTGTGCTGGAAAATGCCTCACAAGCCATTCAGTACAACTCCATGATTCTGGAAGACAGAGTGGGGTGGATAACTTTGTGCAGTTTTGCCTCATTTAAATCCAACTCATGAACATGTCGATGACATTGGTTCTCTTTGAGAACAAAGAGCAACAACAACATTTTGTTGATGAGCTGTCTGAGATCTGGTGACTCAGGACCTCAAAGGGTCTCAGAGGGAAGATTCAAATCTAAAATTTTAACTCCAGTCAGTAATCTTTTTGCATATTATGCTGCCTTCCCTTTTGGTTACTTACCCTATATCAGTTATTAGACCACTTATTTGCTGTGTTTCATATGGAGGAAAATTTAAAAGGAATATGTAGATTAATAATAATAATTCATTTTATGATACTTTTAGGTTTGCACAGCACTCTGCTTCTCTGAATTAGAGGCCACTTTGCTGTGATATTCATTATTGGACTAAAACATATCCTTTCTCAAATAGCCACAATCCTTGAAATCTCATTCATTGCTAATCACCCTGAGGCTCCATGCAATGATAAATTGCTTTTTAAAATATGTATCCTCCAGCACCAATTCTAAGAGTCTCTTGTTTAACTTACTTTTTCTGAATGTCTCCAACTATCCACAAGAGCCACTTAAGGCAGTTAGTCTGTTTCTCTGTGTTTAATTTACCCCCCTTCCCCCTTAACTTGCTTGGTCAGCATATCTTTTGGTCTCCTCTCTTTTCTTCAGAAGCGAGTCTGTCTGGAGAAAACATTTATTGTATTTACTTTAACTGGGATCATTTGGCAAGGTCATAGGGTAGATTTTAGCTCAAAGGAAAATGGCTTTGATTATACTATCCCTGTTTATTTTACTCACTCACTGCTGTCTTGTCTACCAAGACAGCTTTTGGAAGATGCTGAGGTACAGAGTCCAGTTAAGTCAGTCTCTGGCAGCCTCAAGTTTACTTTTGCCTTCAAAGTGTTTCTCCAATCAGACAACACAGCTACATGCTTTCTGTCATTCACCATGATGTCACGGCATATCAGAGCAAGAAGAGAGCTCAGAAGCCATTTTGGACAAATACTTCATTTTACAGATATGGAAACAGAGGTTTGAAGTATGGAAGGGCACATTCATGGCAGATCTGGGACTAGAATTCAGGTCTCCTTAGTCTTAGGTCAGTGGTCCTTGAAGTATTCCATGTCTTCTTTTTAAAAATAAAATATTTTTTTAATCCAGCAGGAAATAGAAACTCTACTGAGGAAGCATAACATAGTAGAGATATATTGGACTAAGAAGGACCTAGATTTGTCACAGAAGATTATTTTTGAATTGGAAATCTCAATCTGGAAGGGACCTTAGAGCTCATCAAGTCCAGCTCCCTCATTTTATATATGAAGAAGCTAATAATAAAAAAGGAAAATTATTTGCTCAATTTATACAAAGTAAATGGCAGTCAGGATTTGAATTTGGGATCTTGGATTGTATAGCCAGTGCTTGATGTATTTTATCACACTAGTTCAGTGGTTAATGCATCCAAGGCAGATGAGACCCTCCCATTCCTATCCTCAATGCTTAATCTTTTCTGCTCTGTGACATATCTAGGCTATTGATGGAACACGTCAGGTAAAGGTACTCTCCTTCCCTCTTTACTCTTTATTTATCCATGATGCCTGCATGACAACAGAGACAGTCTCTGTGAATCACCCGGTGGGATCCAAGCCCCAGTTCAAGCATGTTCATGGGAAGTAGCTGGTGAAACACAACAGGGCAGAAAAAGCATAAAAGCCTCAGAGGCAAAAAGAAAGAAGAGAAGTTCTTTTACTTAGAGAGCTGGGACAAGTTCTCATCACTTTATTCCCCTTATCCCTTCTCACGCAACTTCCTATTCCTTCCTATTCCCACCATGGAAGCAGGGATGCCTTGATGCTGGTGAACTGGCTCTGGCCTTATTATTGTCTGAAAACATCAGCAGGATTTCTTGTTGCTCTGTGTGACATGGGAACTCTTCAATGGCAATGTTGGGGTTCTGCTTCCCGTTATCTTGTTGAATGAGTAAGTATATTTCCCTTGAAACCTGTTCTTTTTGGTCTAGCTCTAGAGAGTAGTATTTTCTGTGTTTTTCCAGGAGAATCTCTTGTAAGGGCTTCATTAGTTTGTGCCTCTTTGGGAAATGGAGAGCAGACAAGAACTTGTCAGATTACTAGGGGTGGGAACTTTGTGGTTGTTTTTTAGTCATTCAGTCATGTCTGGATTCTTTCTGACCCCATGGACTATTGCATGCCAGGCTCTTTTTTCTTCCATTATCTCTCAGTCAGTCAGTCCAAATCCAGGTTCATTATTTCTATGACACTCTCTATCCATCTCCTCTTCTCCTGTCCCCTTTTCCTTTCGCCTTCAATCTTTCCCAATATCAGAGTGGACACTAGACTAAACTACCTCGTCTCTTATTGGACAGTGTTATTCAGAATTATTTCAGTCTCTGATACAAATATTCCTCAAAGGATAAGGAATGAGGTAGAGTAGAGCTTCTAAATTTAGGGTTCAAGGACCCCCAAGGCATTTTTAGTGGGTCTATGGACCTGGATAGGGAAACAAAACAAAATCCACATCCTTATTTTCACTAGCAATTGGTTTCCATTGTAATTCTACTTCATTTTATGCACTTAAAAGCATTCTTCTGAGAAGTGATCTGTAGGCTTTGCCAGACTGCCACAGAGGTCTAAGACACATAGATTTCCTAGCTTAGTGGGTATTATCAGTAATCCAATGTCATGGACTGGCAACACAAATTCACTACTGAGCTCTTCTTATTTCTATGTCTATAATCTTGGTCAGTTTGAAGTGAATCCTGACATATAAAATTCCTTTAGTCATATGTACATTGTAGAGTAACAGAGAGATGCACGAGGAAAGCCACCCAACAATAAATATACCTGAAGCCATAATAAAATATTCTTCCCTTGCTCTTTATTGTTCAACTGCTTTCAATGGAGTCACGTAGCAACAGTACTAAGGAAGGCCAGATTCAGCTGTCCTGGCTTTCTTCCTGTGATAAGAGGATCTAAGAACTACAATAGACTGGAAAGAATATCACCTTTGAATATGGGGGCTCTATGTAGAAATTCCACTTGTGATGCATATTCCCTATGTGACTTTAAGTTTTCCTCATTTATAAAATGAAGGGTTTGGACTATCTGGATTAGTTGAACTAGCTCTTTGAGGTACTTTCCAGCTATAAATCTATGCTCTAATCATCTGTAGACACTTTCTATTGTTTATAACTTCTCTTACCCAGATTTTTATTCCCTATTTCCCACACCAATTAATTACTTTCTTACCTATCCTCCATCCCAACAATTACGGTGAATAAAAAAGTAAGTAAACTTAGCAAATATCACCATTAATATAAAAATGTCCAAACAAATGGGATAGGAAATGTATTGATAGAAAAACACAACCTAACAAATCAATGAAATAGACCTCCAACATCCATATTAATGGTTACATCTCCAATCAAATGAGCAAATTATGCAATAAGTTCATACAAATTTTGGCATTTATCTTATTTATCCTTTTGAAACATTGAAAGCCCTAGATTTACCAATAAATCCACATCTTGTTGCTACAGCATTTGAAATACTTCCAGTAATGATTAGTTGTTTTTGATTAAGTCCTTTCTCATTTTAGGGATTTTCAGGCAGTCATTGACCAATAAAGATCCCAGTGATGTCCCTAGGGACTGAAGGGCTTCAGGGTCAGGGAAGGCATTACTCACTTGTGAGGGTGGCTCTGGTGGTAGGGCCTGAATTCTTAGGGGCCATCAGCTCATGGTATTGCTCACCCGCCAGGGTGCTGTATACCACCTTGTACTCCTGAACTTCAGCTTCACTGTTGTCCCATTCAAGGTCCAGGCTGGTTGCTGAACGGGAGCCCACCCGTAAGTTCTTGGGGGCATCGATCTCTGCAAAACAGAAATGATTGTTAAATGATTGTTAAAGTCTGAGCATTTACACCATGGAAATTGGCAAACATATATATTAGGATTTGACTTATTATTATGTTGACTAGCAAAACATAAGAAAGTGATCTAGAAAATATTTATAATGCAGATTAAGCTAAAATGTGTAGAGTATTTTTGGAAAGTTCCAAACTCTTTGGTTATTAAATCAAACTCTGGTTTTGTGGACTAAACAATTCCTAGTCCACCTCTGTCTCTAGAATCCCCTTCCCACTTTAGATCAAGATCCTATGATGTGGTAGAGAAGATACAGTTATGAAGAGGTAATTTGGCACAGATGGTTTCTTAAGGTCTCTTCATATCAAATGAAATAATGTGTGAACAATGCTTTGCAAACCTTCAAGTGTTATATAAATTCTATTTATTATTCCATCTCAAATACAAGAAGCCCTGGGGCTTGTGTTTGGTGCCTTAAAGTAAAAAGCTTTAGAAAAAAATAACTTGATAGAATGTCTAAACAAACAGTGGCAAGTGAACGTAGTGGAATTTTACTATGTTGTTAGAAATGAAAATATGATGAACACAGAAAAGCATGAAAACATTTAACTGAACTGATGCAAAATGAAGTACTCAGAGTCAAGACAACAATATACAGAATGACCACAACAGTGTAAATAGTGGGAAGTATGAACTCATCTAACCATTCTGGAGAGCAATTTGGAAGTATGTCCAAAGGGCTGCAAAATAGTACATGTTCTTTACACAGCAGTAGGGCCAATAGATCTGTATATCAAAGAGATCAAAGGAAAACTAAAAATATTTATAGCACCTTTTTGTGGTGGCAAAGAATAGAAAATTGAGGGGATGCCCATCAATTGGGGAATGCTGAATAAGTTGTTCTTTGTAAATGTGATGGAATACCATTGTGGAATACCATGAAATAATGAGCAGAATGATTTCAGAAAAACTTGGCAAGACTTACATGAACTGATACAAAGTAAACTGATGCAGAACTAGGAGAACATAATGTTACAGCAATTAACCACGAATCACTTAGCTATTCTCATCAATACAAGAATCCAATATAATTCCAAAAGACTTATGATGATATCCACCTATCTCCAGAAAAAGAACTGATAGAAATGGACTGCAGATTAAAGCATGCTTTTTATTTTTTTTACTTTATTTTTCTTGGTTTATTTGTTTATTTTTGGTGTATGTTTTCTTTCACAACATGTCTAATATAGAAATGTTTTTCATGACTGCACATATATAACCTTAATTAAATTGCTTGTCTTCTCAATGACGGGGGATTGGAGGAATGGTGGGAGAGAATTTGAAATTCACAATTGTAAAAATGAAGGTTAAAATTGTTTTCATAAATAAATGGAAAATAAAATATTAAAAGAAAAAAATAATATAAATAGAAAGAACCACTCCAAAACAATCAAAAGTGAATGTTGAGGAATTAAAATGAAGAAGCATGGATCTAAAGAAGAGAAAGAAAAAGAAACCTCTTCCCTATTTCTTTGCAGAGATGGGAAGTCCATAGGGTAGTACTCATACTTGAGATTTTTTGGATGTATTAATTGATTTTTGCTGATTTTCTTCCTCCTTTGCTTTAAAAATAATTACTTATTGCATGGTTTGGCTTTTTAGAGGGAAGAAGAGGAAGAATACTATGAGAAATTCTGAATAGGTAGAAAATAAAAGATGTCAATAAGAATTATTTTAAAATTACACTTCACAGAGAGAAATGGAGTTTTGTTCTTTAAAATGAAGATATCTCCCAAATGAGTATCCAAGGGCAAAACCAGCATTATTTAGAGTCTAGAGGCATCAGCTGTCATTGGGAAAGATAATATTCCCATACTATTAATAATAACAATGATAATATGATTGTGAATTTTGTAATAAAATAATACAATATACAAATTGCACAAAGCAATAGCAACATTTATAAAATACTTTTATGGTCTGCAAGATGCTTTATACATATTTACTTATTTAATCTTCCCCCAAACCCTGTGAGTTAGGTGCCTGACAATCCACATTTTATTAATGAAACTGAGAGATCTAAGTTAAATGACTTGCTGAGATAGTGAGTGACACAAGAGAAACCACCTTCTCTCTCTCTTTCTCTGTTTCTCTCTGTTTCTGCCTCTGTCTCTTTCTCTCTCTGCTTCTCTCTCTCTCTCTCTCTCTCTCTCTCTCTCTCTCTCTCTCTCTCTCTCTCTCTCTCTCTCTCTCTCTCTGTCTTTGTCTCTCTGTGTGTTTCAGTGTCTCTCTGTCTCTGTCTCTGCCACACACACACACACACACACACACACACACACACACACACACACACACACCCTTCATCCTTCTGCCAGGCTTCTTTCTCTAAGCAATAGTTCGTAAGGTCCTGGTAGGTACAATGTTCGTCCTAGAACCCAAAGCCTCTGCTTTAACTTCCTCCACAGTTGGTGTCCTCATGGCATCCAAAGCATCACCTGGGAAAGCATTCTGCCTAATCTGAATTTAAATGGAACGATGAAATGACGAGGGCTCTTGGCCCTTACCTCCTCTTAACATTAGCTCCCGCTAACTAACCAGAGGCTTTGTGATGCTGTCTGTCCACAGAACGCTTTTCACTTTACTGTCCTGCCCTTTCTCTCCACATGACCCTCTCCAGGAGTGGGAGAATGGCCTTGCAGAGGGAATGAAGCAGCAGATGCTTAACAGCTGCCAGTCGGCAGTGTAACTGGCAGCAGAAAACCATGCAGTGTTGAATGGAGGCTGCCGGAAGAGTTTCTAGGTAGCAGAATGTAATTGCTCCTGATTGGAATTTGCCTGGGCCACCAGCCAATCCCATCTACATCTTTTCGGGCTAAACATCAAGAGTTTTCTTTTATATGTGGCTGCTTGGTGGAGAGCTCCCTCCTGCTTTATTGTTTCTCCAACCCCTTATCTGAGAACAGCACACAGAAAATCTGCCTTCCAAGCAAATGTCATCTTGCAATAAAGAAATGAGCATGAAACTTGGGTTGCCCATAAAGGGCAAGGCAGGTGGGAGCCAAGGTCGACATTCAAGAATGAGAAAGGAAATATTGTTTGTGTGATCTATTCATAGGTGTATACATTTAGAACTGTACTTTTGAGATCATCTGTCTCAACTTCTTCCCCTATTTGTAAGATGAGGAAAGATGAGACCCAGAGAAATAATCTTTTTTTAGTTAGTTAAAGAACCATTTATTAAGCACCTATTTTATCCCCAGGCCCGATGCTAAGCATTACTTGACAATTATCTCCTTTTTAAAATAGTATTTTACTTTTCCAATAACATATAAAAATAGCTTCTAGCTTTCATTTTTGTAAGAGTTTGATTTTCTTTTCTTCCTCCCTCCTTTATCTCTCCCCTCCCCAAGACAGTAAATCTGATATGGGTTACATGTACAATCATTTTAAACATATTTCTACATTAGTCATGTTATGAAAGAAAAACAGAAGGGAAAAACCATGAGAAAGAAAAAGCAAACCAACAAAAAATAAAGCTGAATATATGCTTTGATCTTCATTCAGTCTCCATAGTTCTCTCTCTGGATATAGATGGCATTTCCCATTCCAAGTTTATTGGAATTGTCTTGGACCAATGTATTGCTGAGAATAGCTAAGTTATCCATAGTAGATCTTTATACAATATTGCTTTATATAATATACAATATGGAGTACAATGTTCTCCTGGTTCTGCTCATTTCATTCTGCATCAATTCCTATGTCTTTCCATGTTTTTCTGAAACTTTCCTGCTCATCATTTCTTAAAGCACAAAGGTATTCCATTACATTCATTTGCCACAACTTATTCAGCCATTCCCCAATTGATGGATATCCACTTAATTTCCAGTTCTTTGCTACCACTAAAAGAGGTGCTGTAAATATTTTTATAGTCATAGCTCCTTTTCCTGTCAATTTGTTATCTTTTTGGGATACATACCTAGTAGTGGTATTTTACTCTACTAAGAAGAGGTAAATAAGTTAAATTTTTTTAGTTTTTTGGTACTGAATGGTAGTGTGGGCCTAGCTTAGAGACATTGACATGAGCACTGACTTGTTGAAATTCCCCACTTTTAAGATTCAGGGTTCTCATCCCTGCTGGTCAACCCTGAGTAACCTCTGGAGCATATCAGTGCCCCATGGTTACTAGTAGTATACTCCAGCAAAAATGCATATGTCCACTGCTAGTGGTTTTTACCACAGAATAAGGAAAGTGTGGATTTGGGAACCAAATGCCAACATTCTGCCTTGTTGTCACTGTTTGAAATTTGGTGGAATCAATCATGGTGCACTGCAGAGTATTATTGGGGGAAGGCACCTTAGAAATAATTTATTATTGCTTAACAAGTAAAGAATTGTGGCTTAAAAGAGTGAAAGAATTTGCCAAAGAAAACATAGCTCATTAATGGCAGATCAAGTCCTAGATGAAGGTGTCCTGACTCATGTTGTACAAGGCTTTTTCTACTAAGGGCAGCATGGTAAAGTAGACAGCAGGAAGAGTTGGTTCAAATACTAATTCAGATCCCCAAATTGTATGACTCTAGACAAATCACTTAAGTTCTTAGAATCCCAGTTTCCTTGTCTGTAATATGGGAATGATAAGAGCACCTCAAAACAGTTCTGTGAAGATGAAATGAGATAATATATGGAAAATTCTTTGAAGCTTTAAAGCATTATAGAAATCAACTAAATAGTATTGTTTATTATTATTATTATTACACTATATCCCTTCTCTCTTATTTACAGGAAGCTCAGCAGTCTTATTATAGTAAGAAGAGTACTTACCTAGAATTCTATACTCCTCATCTCTGTCTATCACATTCCTTAGCTTCCTTTAAATTCTAGTGGAAATGCCATTTTCTATAGGAAGATTTTTTCAACCCTTCTTAATTCTGATGCTTTCCTTTTATTATTATTATTAGTTTCTATGTGAATAGCAAATATGTTATCTCTCTCACTGGGTTGTAAAATCTTTGATGACAAGGACTATTTTTTCATCATCAGTATTTAGCACGGTGTCTGGCACACTGTAGGTACTTAATATTTATTGAATGACTGCCACTGAATGTGTAGTCAGAAGATCTGAATTCATGTTCCAGCCTTGATGCTTTCTATACATATATTCTTGGGCAAATCATGAGAAATTTGACCTCATGTCCATTGGGGTTCCTATCATCTCTAGAGCCATTGTTCTGTCATTCCTCTTATTTTCTGTTTATTGATATCAAGTTTCCTTCAGGAAAGACCTACTAAGTCATTTATTTTTTTCAAGATCAGGAAAATTCCTATTTCCTTCCCCCCCATAATTCTCCTCTCCATCTGTTGTCATACCTGTTGTGAAGTGAGTGGTGGTGGAAGTACTTTCATTGGTCCCCCGAATGGCACTGACTGAGACTTGATAGTGGGAACCAGGTCTTAAGGCTTGCACAGAATACTGACTCAGAGGAGGCTGAAGCCTGAAAGTAGTCCTACCACCCTCTCCATCCACTAGTCCGTATTTCAGGAGAATGAAATCAACTTTGGCTCGAGGCGGGGTCCACTCCACGAAGGCCACAGTGTCTGAGACATCTCGAACTAAGATCTGTGTAGGTCCATCAATGACTAGATGAGAAATAAAATGATAGAATAAAAAATGGATGGAGGAAACAATTTTGATAAAAAGAATATTACTGGAAGAAAATTTTCATGCCAATCATCTCTTTTCACCCTCATCTTGCCTATAGGGTAGACAGAATGAAGATATGTGTTATTCTCTATCTAGTTGGGGAAAATGAGTCCCAGAGAGGGTTAGATGACACGCTGGAGATCTTATAATGAAATAGCGATTGACTCAGCATTAGACTTCAGCTTTCTCTAAATCTAACTTTTTTTGTTAGCTAGTGATATTTGGATTAATAATAGTATCACAGAATTTGAGTTGAAAGGAATCTTAGAGTTTATCAAATCCAATCCCTCATTAGGCTCAGAAGAAACTGAGTCTAAAAAAAGGTAAAATAATTTGGTCAGTCACATTGAGCAAAATGTTAACTCAAGTCTTGCTGAAGTTGAACCTAGCTCTGTATATAGTTGCTTTGGACGTTCCAGCACTGGGAAGGAAAGGGCATCTGTTACCTTGAGCTAGTCAATTATGTCTCTGTCTAGCAATAAAGACAAAAGGACCATGTAATGTCCACACGTCTGTGGACTTTTGGCTAGTTCTCATTATCTCCAAGAACCCTGAGGAAATACCCATGAAGCAGCTGCCCCAATCCAAAACCCATGATTTTCAGATTGGCTGCCAAGGGGAACTTTAGCGCTGACCAGTAAATATCCCAGCTTAGCTGTATGAGTCACATAGCTGTGATGATGAATAAAAACCAGGAAAAAGGCAACAGACTACGAGAGATCTTTGTATTTGTTGACATGAAATATTCCCTGTTGGAAAATGGCATCTAGTAAAAGACACCCCTGCTCCATAACACTTTACTGCTCCAAAAAGGGTTCTGGACTGTCTCTGTTGTTCATTCATTTGAGCTTATTATTGGACCAGAAAAGCATCACTACTACATGATGGGCCATTCATTGTCCTTGTTCTTGGCTTTCATCCTGCCTATTTAGGGCAGTGCTAAGACCTGGACCAGGTGAACTTGAGGGAGACATCTTGATAGAGAATTATCTTAGAGTTCAGTTGGTTCTGATTTGGTACCAGTCATGCAGTTCTAGGGCTTCTGTTCTGGTTGGATTAAATTGGGTGGGGAGAGGAAGGATAGCAGGCTAAGGAAGGGCAGTGGGGAGAAAAGAAACTAGCATTTCTAATCAACTTGAGATTTATTTTTTTGGCCTGCCCTAGGCTAGCTAAGAAGTAGACTGATTTACTTAGGCTGACTACAGAATGAAATGTATCCTATATGCAGGGGTGTATTGAAGCCAAGTCCTATGAGGCTCAGGGGAGCAAATTGCTAAATTTTCAGTGTGAGCATTTAGAGCTCTGGAATCAGCAAATGCCACAAAGCAGGGTTTGATTTATTGTTTTGTTGATTGTTTAGATTTAAGAAAGTGATGGAGAAAATATTAAGAATGCAGATTAAACTCAAAAGTATATCATGCATATATATTTTTTTTCAGAGATCTGGTAAACATTTATTAGTACACCCCTTCCAGGAGGACTGCATATCTTGCATCCTACTGAACTGAGTCCCTTGCCTTCAGTCTTGGGGATCCTGTGACGATGGCTTTGACTGGTGTTCTAAGGCTTGAGACAATTGTCAGCTTGCTCCAGGATCCCCTGAAGTCAGGCTCAATTGATCATATTTGGTTTTTGATACATAGAATTTTAAAAATATCTTATTTATCTCTATCTCTGAAGGCAAGGGATCTAGTTTTCTTCCCAGAGTACTTTGCAACTTTTGAAAAGTTATATGAATGTCTTATGTTGTACAAGCACCACTTTAGCCTACTTGACCATCTTCTGCCTCATTTTTTCCATTTATGAAATGGGAAGGAAGGGGTAGGAAATCAATATTGGCTACTAATCTGCCTCACAGTGGATGATTATAGGATTAAAGCTTTAGATGTAGAAGTGACCTCAGAGGTCATTCAGTTTAATCCCTTCATTTAAGTTAAGAAAAAAGAGGCCTATGGAGTTTAAGTGACTTGCTCTAGCAAGTACTGGAGGAAAGATTTGAATCCAGGTTCTCTGCCTTCAGAGCTCATACTCTATCTACTGTGACATGAGTTTTAATGTGACAGGAGACATGGAATCCTTGGGGAGAAAAAATGGTGGCATTAAGATCTAAATTATTACATAAAACATTTGTCTTTCAACCTCTTAAATACACAAAACCTTATTTTAACAACTGACCTTATTAGAATAGGATCATGTTGCACAGAGAGCTCTCTCAGCAGGTGGTCGGTCTTGTCATTTGCATTCATAAAATGGTTCATATTGAAAAAAAGGCCTCCTGAATGTTTGATAACAGTTCAGTGCTTTGCAGGGGATGCTTGGTACAGGTAAGAACTTGGCAGAGGGATACAATTAAAAATACATTTCCTAAAGGCTTGATTTTGATTTGGTTGAGTTGATTTGATTTGATTGGTTGAGGGATGACTACTTCTTCAGCAGGAACCCTTCAGATTCTGGCCTTGGGATGGCCATCCTTAATTGAACTTGACCTGATCTCCTTGCAGTGATGTAACAGGGCAATTTAGGGAAAAATAAACTGATCTTTAATTTGATTTCATGTCTTCAAGTGAATTCTCAGAAAGGAAACTTGGATAAATGATTCCGTCCTCCCACTTCCCCACTACTCTCCCTCCCTCCCTCCCTCTCTTCTTTCCTTCTTTCCTTCCTTCCTCCTTCCTTTCTTCCTTCCTTCCTCCTTCCTTTCTTCCTCCTTCCTCCCTTCCTCCCTCCCTTCCTTCCTTCCTCCCTCCCTTCCTTCCTTCCTCCCTTCTTCCTTCCTCCCTCCCTTCCTTCCTTCCTCCCTCCCTTCCTTCCTTCTCCCTTCTTTCCTTCCTCCCTCCTTCCTTCCTCCCTCCCTCCCTCCCTCCCTCCTTCCTTCCTTCCTTCCTTCCTTCCTTCCTTCCTTCCTTCCTTCCTTCCTTCTTCCTTCCTTCCTTCCTTCCTTCTTTCCTTCCTTCCTTCCTTTCTTCCTTCTTCCCTTCTTGTGTCCCTTCTTTTCTTCTTTTCTCCTTTCTCCCCCTCCTCCTTTCCCTCCCTTCCTACTTTTCCCCCTCCCTTTCTCCTTCTTTCCCCCTTCTTCCTTCCCTTTTTCTTTTTCTCTCTCTTCCCCCCCACCTCTCTCTCTCTCTCTCTCTCTCTCTCTCTCTCTCTCTCTCTCTCTCTCTCTCTCTTCCTACCCTTCTATAATAGTTGGGACTTGAAAGAAATCAGGGAAAAATTTTCCCATTATTCTTTAAGCTCCTTGAGAAGCAGGGAATGTCTTTTGGGTTTCTTTGTACATCCAACACTCAGCGTAATGCCGAGAACTTAGTAGATCCTTAATAAATGCTTTGTTGTTGTTTCTGTTATTTGGTTTATAGTCTTTAACTTCTAAGGAATTTTTAATGCTAAGCATCAGGATGATGTCTGTTGAATATTAACTAAATGACCTATAACAGCTACCATAGTGGGTAGTAAAACTAAGTTCATTTAAGTCTGGGGTACCTTTAGGCAAAGTCATAATAAACCATTTTGGTGTCCCAAGCAGAAAGAATAGATTCTGAGAAACAAGACTTGATAACTGGTGGGACTCTCAAGATAAAGACCATGATTCACTAAACTGAATAGACACCTTGAATCCAATGCTAGTGTCTGAGACCAGATTTGAACTCAGGTTCTCCTGACTTCAGAGCTGGTGCTTTATCCACTGTACCACCAAGCTGCCCCTTTCATGAGTATTATCAAAGGTTAGAGTCTCTAATGCTGGAGGCAGAAAGTCTGGTTTTAATTGTATTTTCTATTTCTTACTGGACAAGCTATTTGATCTTTGGGTCTCAGTTTTCTTTATCTCTAAAATGGGTACAAAATAGTTAACATCAGAGGGTATTTTTAATTCTCAGATAATTTTGGCTTATGCCACACGCATGCTAAGTGTTTCTCTTTCCCTTGTCCCCTACGTGAAAGCCACACTTATCAAGTGGGAAAGGAGTCGCTTAAGATAGTCAAATGGGCAACCCATCTAACTGCCAATATAACAAATGGGAATGAAATGAACCTATGCCAATGAAAGAATAATGTAATTTCATCCTCAATATCAATTAAGTTAAGTCCCCACTGAGCTAGTTCTAATAGTAAGTGCCTTGTTCAATTTGACTCCATCTCCCATTTTCTCCTTTTCTAGAGAGAGCAAGTACTAGCAAGAAAATTCTTTGATGACAGAGAACAAACCAAGAAACACTGAAATCTTTTTATTTCCTAATTTCTAATGTTTTTTGTTTTTGATGAACAGGATGCAAATGGAATCTGGAAAACATATAAGGGAAGTGGTCTAGCCTTTAATATTTTGTTTGTTTGGTCGTTTTTATACAGGACCTATGATTTCACTTAAAGAGATAGCTTTCCATGAAGAAACTATAGCTATAGTTGGGCAATTGCTCTGCTTCCTCTATTTTGGAGAGTTACATGCAGCCCTGAAATATTAATGGACTTATCCATTATTTTATTACTATTACATGTTAGAGAGAGGACTCAAACTCAGATCTTCCTGCCTTTGACTGTTGGGTACTCTTGATACCCTACCTACAACCTTCCTTAGTCTCTGTAGAATTTCACCAGAGTCCATTAGCCAGGCACCGGGTTCCCATCACAAACAGAAGAATCTACATTTTCTAGGGTCAGCTCTTATGTTGTCAGGGAGTGAGTATCCAGAAAGGACATAGGAGTAACTTACGAGTTGAGATGCTGGCTGATGTTGGGGGGCTCCGTGCTTGATCTTTGAGAGCCACCACATTAACGATGTACTCTTCCCCTGGCTTTAGCCCGGTCTGGTTGAAGGATGTGACATCACTAGGGAGTTGGGCAATCACTCCCCCTTCATTGTTCTGGGAGATATAAGGAGAAAAGAAAAAGAAACATCACTGAGAGAGAATGCCTGTATGAGTTCTGAATATGGTAGATCAATGTCTGATCATCTCCAACCTAGTCATGTAAATAGTTGTGTATCTGAAGCCAGTACCCATTCCCATCAGGCTTAAGTGTGATACAAGTTGACTACAGCTTATTTAAAATTTTAATAAATTAATTGCCAATTAAAAATATTCCTTTGCCTCTTTATGGGTCAGATGAGTTTGTCAGTGAATATTAGTGATGAAGTGATATAGGATGAACTTTGCCACAGACAAAATGGTGATGTTGGGAGACATCCATCAAATTTTGCTGGCATTCTATCTTTAATCATAAAGAATATGCCCTTGGCTATTTAGAGGAGATAGTTCTCTCTCCCTCTCTCTTTCCGTGTGTGTAAACATCTATACAAATATACAAACATATTTCAAAGGAGGAAAGACATTCACATTTTTTTTTATACAGGCAGGAACTGTTATTTTGCTATATCTTATTTTACTCTTGGAGTTAAATCAGATGTGAATCTGTCAATGTCTTGTTTTCCCTTCAGCTGGATGAGTTAGTGCTTAGTGACATGATTTACTCCAATGTGCTAATACAAAATGGGAGCAGGGTGAGAACAAAGATTAAGATGGAGGTGAAAGGGAGTGAAAGAACAGAAGGAGTAGCCAAAAAAAAAAAAAAAAAAGAATACGTGGGGCTGGATTTTCTCCTTTTTTGTCTCCTTTTCCCCTTTTCTCTATTTATCAGTCCATCCACTTTAATGTTTTGTGGTATCAGAGGAGTACTAATGCTTATCTACTAACACAACCCAAGCTTTTATAGTTGTGCCTCTCAAACTGTCTTGACCCAGGTTATGTCATTTTTAATGCATTTTCAATGGAACTAAGAACCTCATTGTTTAGATACAATATCTTTTAGAGCTCTTTTCTTCTTGCTCCTTACTTGCTGATATGGTTGCATGGGAGAACATTAGCACTCAAAATTGCATTCATTCTCAGAGCTTCCAGTACCAGAGGAACATATAAACCTCCACTGAACCCCATGGGTTTATTCTGTCACAGACTCACAAGCTAAATAAATGGAGGTTTACTTTGAGGGAAAATCCATCTCTCAGGAAGTATGTACCAACACTCATTTAACACTTTCTCGGGATCCATAACCAGATATCTTCACAAAATGCTCATAGTGACTTGCAATAACATTACATTATTTCTCCTACTCTAACTCACATCACTCTGCATCAGCTCAATCAATCTGCATACATATACTCACTCATCATTCCATACTTTAGTCTTAACACATTTAACTATGCAAAGCTAGAGGCTGAGTCTTGCATTGCCATGGGAAATGGTTATTACCAGCATCTTCCATGCATATGACTTCTTTTCAAGTCAGTCAGTTCCAGAACTGAGAACAACTCAGATGCAACTTGCAGAACTACTCTTAAAAAAAAAAAAAAAAAAAAAAACCCATGACTGAAATCACCATGTGAATGATAAACTGCTTATTCTTCAAGGGCACTGATCCTGCCTTGGAACTACCAAAGGGTAGTTGTTTAGGACTGGGCACGAGGGAAACTGGTGTAGAATTTTGTCTCTGTGTGGAAGCAGGATGTTATGATTTTCCTCTCGTTGCAAAAAACCACTTGCTCACATCCTTCTCAAGGATGGCATGTAGCTAAATTTTCTATTGTTTTTTTCTTTCTTCATTCCTTACTTTTTTTAAAAAAAAATTATTTGTTTTCAAAAATTCTCTTTGCTTCCCATATATCTTTCCTCCTCTGTCACCTATTAAGTTTTTCCTTGTAGCAAAGAATGAGAGAAAAAACAATTGGCAAAATCAGTCAAAACATCTAATATTATATTCAAAATTTTGCATCCAGAGTCTGCAAAGGAAGGGAAAGGTAGGTTTTTTTAACTCTTGTCTAGGACCTGTTTTGGTCACTATAATTCTACAAGCACATTCCTTTGAGAAAAAAAATCATTACTCATAATATAAAATTTCATAATAAATCAATCTTTGCTCATGATGTAAACATGTCATCAACCCACCTTAGAGAGAGGAAATATGGCCCAGTGGAAAGAACATTGAACTAGGAGTCAGGAGATTTGGGTTCTTGTCTTGGCACTGACATTAACTAGCTATGTGATAGTTCCTTACCTTCTCTGGGATTCAGTTTTCAGGTCTGTAAAAATGAGGGGATTACTGTACTAGATGGTATCTAGGGTTCTTTTCAAGCTCTAAAATTTTAAGAGTTTCAAAGACACTCAAAGGTAAAACCAGGACACTTTTGGCTAGAATGTACAATCATTCATTAGAAATAGCCTTTGAATATGTCCAACAGGAATGGACATACAATAATTTTCTTTTTTCAAATGCTCCTCAGTTTGGATAGATGAAGAAAAAAAAGGAATATGATTGACATTTCTAAAAACTATAGTGGATGACATCATTTTCTGAAAGTTAGACCTTTAATCCTAACCTAGACTATAACTCTAGGTTGATTGAACACAGTTGGGGAGCTCTTCCTCATTGGAAGTCTTCAGAAATGATTATGTGGTCATTTGTTGGGAATGGGTACAGTACATTATTTGGGGTACAGAGAAACTGGATGGCCACTAGAGTACCTTCTAATTCTGAAATTCTATGATCTCAGATTTTTTTTCAACAAATACCAAAAACTAGAAGACACCTCTTGGAGATTATTAAAAGAACTATTTTATCCAGTAGGTAGTAAACTTATGGAACTCATTACTCCCAAATAGTTCAGGTAGAAACTATAAAAAGGTTCCAGAAGAGTTTAGATAAATTCATGATGAAATTCTAATAGGTTATTAAGTAGGAAGCTAGAGATACTAGGGTTATAGCTGTGACCTTTAGACCATCATGTCCTGGAAGATAACTATGCTTTCCCAATAATTGTCTTTTGGTATTTCTGGGATATATACAATATGATTGGATGGGAGTGGAGTCTGACTTTTTTGAATTTAGCATTTCTTGTACCCTAAAAAAGAAAACCATCCTAACGGAAGATTTTGGTCTTTTGAATTGATGGACCCACTAAATCCTGGAACTTCAGGGAGAAGAATTATCTCTATTGAATGTCTCTACTTGTATTCCTGTCACTCTCATATGTATTAGTTTCAAGCAATTGGTCAGTGGGACAATTTAAAATCTGGTCTCTCAAGTCCCAAAATGGATTCCTCTTTCAGTTTACTGTTTCTTGAAATAACCTTGTTGAACCTTTCATTTTTCATACTTGACAAAAATTTATCTTTATTTAGCATTTTAAGGACCACAAACTTTTTTCATCATAGCAATATTACTTAGTGGGTAATAAAACAAGTGTTACTTTTTTTTTTTTTTTTTTTTACTAAAAAGGAAACTGAGGCTCAGAGAGGTTAAATGACTTCTCAAAAGAGGCACACAAATACTTAGTGGCAGAACTAGATCAAGATTCCAAGTCTCCTGAGTCCAAGTCCATTAATTCTTCCATAATACTTTCCTAATTAGATGTAGATATATCATTAGTACCATATTTTAAACCAATGGTATTAGTTAGCATGGTAGAAATGCCTCTGGGACAGGAGGAAGGAAACATAAATTTTACTTCTGGTTCTGCTGCTAGTTGGCAAAACTAATTTTTAATTTCTCTGGGTTTTATCACCTTTAGGCAGCAGCTACTTCTATGCAACTGACCCAATTCCAGATGGAGAGTTAACCCTAGGATGAAGGGCATCTAGCAGTCTAACCATACCTTTGGGATGAAGCTGATCTCCCACCCATCGAATGAGAAAGAGAAGGGTTCCCATTGCACCTCCACGGTGGTCTCTGTGATAGTCTTGAATTGCAGCCCTTGAGGGGTGGAGAGATCTGGAATACAGCAATGTGAGTGATGGCTTTATGGCTAACCCTGATGAACCCATGGATCAGCCATAGAGTATTAACTTTATCCTTTTCTCAGCACACTGCCCTCCACCCTATATGTCCCAAAGATTGTGCAGGGAAATCTTAAGTTACCATACTGACAGAGAATCTATATATTATTAAAAGCCTCTTCCTCATTGTGGGCTTTGGTCTAACCTTAATTAATATATGAATAATTGAATAGATATTTTAACAAATGATTTTTCCTATACTTCCTTTCATAAAATAGTTTAATTGTTCACAAAAAAGGCACATAACCTCTCTTTCAGCTGTTGGTCTTTATAGTGCCTTTTCTTAAAGAAGCCCCAAATGTTTTTTCTCACATGCCTAAGAGGCTTAGAGAGGACACATGTGTGTCCCCATGAGGTCCCCAGAAACATTAAGACATGAGCTGAGTTGGCCAAAGGTAAAGAGGTAAACCAGCAGCCCAGATAAGATTTGGTGACTTCTTTTTATGAAATAACATGTTTTTTAACACTAACATGGATATTTTGTTTTATTCAGAAGAGTGAGGCAAGAAGAAAGGAGAATATCCTACTGTTTTAAATAATAACCAGCTTCTGCAGGGAAAAATGTAAACATTAAAACAAAAATAAGAATATTTTTTAAAACCAAGTTTTATCTCTCCTTGTCCAGTGTTCTCTTTTTTCTCTTGATGTTCTTTTCCTTTCCCATGGATTCGCTATCTTCATTTCTCTTGCTCTGTTTTTTTTTATTTTTTTTTTATCTGTCCTCCTCTATCTTTTTTCTCCTTGTATCTCTCAATCTTTCTTCAGTTTCTCTCCAGCCTTCCCCTCTGTCCCTCCCTCCCACTTCCTGTGCTTAACTCAGGTGACAATGTACTTTTTAGAATGGCATTCCAATTACTCATCCTGACCTGTGGCAGCCCCTACTTGGCGGTGTTCTCAGGATGCTTGCCCCCATTTTAGCTGTTGCCTCCTGGGATATTCCCCTAGGAGAATGACAGTATCTTCCTCTCTCCATTTGGGTACCTTCTCTTGCAGCTTGTCTGAGAAGGAACATGGTTGGTTCTTAATTAACTCTTTGTAGGCTTGCCAGTGGAGATTACATGATTTTGCCTTTGTCACCTGAGAGCACACTTAAGGGGATGCCCTGAGTTGCCATAAAAAGCCCTGGGAAAGACGGAAGCTTCACCACTTTATACCCTTAATAGAAAAGAGAGGAGCCATTTGGGAGTCCTGCCAGGGTACCCAGAATGATGAGTCATCCATGAACAAGGTGGGAAAAACAGCAGATGGTAACCTACCTTTGTAATGTTATCATGCAGGAGATTTTAAACTGGTTCTTGGGCACCAGAGGAATTAGTAAAAGGTCAAACATAAACAAAGATAATTATAGACAGATGTACACATAAAGTCAGCTTCCATCTGGGGGTGTCCTCTATTGTAATACTGAAGGTTATTAGTCACCCAAATGAATTATTAAATCTGTTTGTGAACTCTGTCTGGGGTGTTTTTTTTCCCCTCCTGTCTGGTTGGCTCAGTTTTTAATCCTTTCTAAAAGACGGGAGGAACAGATAACATTTCCAAGTCTACTTGGTCCCATAGAGCAGAAATAGGAACAATGGTTGGAAGATGAAGAGAAACAGGTTAAAGTTCGATATAAGAAAACACTTTCTTCCAATTGGCATTGTACAAAAGTGGAATGGGCTGCCTTGAAAAGCGGCCTCAAATTAAGCCAGGATAACCACTCTTTGGGGAGTTTATAGAGAGGATCTTATAAAGATAGAGGTTATACCAGGGGGTTAATTGGTGGGGTCCCTTCCCATGCTGAAATTCTATGAAATCTCTTTCCCCTCCACTTATCCAAAATTTTCATGTCCTTCAAATTCCAGTTCAAATACTACCTGTTCCTTGAAATCTTCCATCATTACTTTAATCCCCCCTTTCTCTCCTTTTTTCTGAATTCTAGTTGTATTTAGAAAGCATAATAATGTATGCAGTATTTTGCTAGGTAATCCATCTTTCCCCCATAACTTTCATATTTCTTGGAAGAATATAAGCTCTTGAGAGCAAGAACTATCCCCTTTCTTTTTTCCTTAAGATCCTAAGCATCTAAAAACTGTCTGGTGCATTGTGTGTAATTACTAAGTGCTTATTGATTGAAAGATTGGTTAATATTACCTTTGTCTCTAAAACTAGATTATAAACTCTCCATATGGCTTATACTTATATTTCTTTCAGTGCCTAAGAGTTCTGAGTATATCAAGAAAACTCTACAGGATAGGGCAAGGGAGGGGAGAGAATAAGCATTTATTAAATGTCTACTATGTCTTAGGTCCTGTACCAAGCTCTTTACAAATGTTATCTTTGTTGATCCTCACAACAATCCTGGGAGGTAGCTACTGTTATTCCCATCTTATAGTTGAAGAAACTGAGGTAGACAGGGATAAATGTCTTAGCCAGTATCACAGAGCTAGTAAGTGCCTAAGGATGGATTTGAAATTATGTTTTCATGACTCCAGGCCCATGGCTCTATCCACGGTAGCAATAACTGCCTAAGTCCCTTGACATGCAAAATCTCCATCTAGCAACAGCATATGAACTACTTGGAATTAAGGAGTATTTTTTTGATTTGTCTTTGAAGACTCAACATCTGACATAGAGCCTTGTACATAGTTGATGCTAAATAAATGTTTAGTGAATTGTTGGGAGAATATGCAGGCAATGCCTGCCATCTATTTTGCTTTTCTGTTCCCATATTGCTGAATGTCTCTGGAAACCCCCCCATCCCAAATTTCAGTTTTTTTCACCTTCTATCTCTTGAACCTCCTAGACTATCCAATACTAAATCATCTCTCTCTCTGATGATTCCTGGCCAAATGATTTCTCTTCTTTATTATCCACTCTTCCTCAACTAGATTTCCTCTTTCCTACTCATTTGAAATTTCTCTTTCAAAGTTCACCAATGAAATAACAATTGCCAAATCCAAAGACTTTTTGCAGTCATAGAGTGATAAAATGATATAATATCAGAGCTGAAAGTGTTATGCCACAGTTTTCTTTAACTGTCCTGACTCAGTTTCCCTGTCTCAGTTTCCTTAACTGTTCTGTCTCTGACCCAGTAAAACTAAGGATTATTCGCTCTCGGGTTATAAATTAGCAAGATAAAAGAGTAGCTCTTCTGACTCTTTTATGGATTTACAATATTCCTTTAGAATATTCCAAGATAACCCACGATATCTTTACTTCTTTGTCTCTGGATTTTTTAGAGTTTTATGGCTTCCCCTCCCTGTTAAAAACTTTCCCTCCCTTTCTCTTCTTTGTCTCCAAAAAGGTATTTAAGAAGTTGGGGTTCCTCCATTCATTGCTGGAGAATGGCGTCTGGCAGCTGTATGCTGGACGCTGGATTCTTTGGGTCCTCCAGCCCTGGGACCAATATTCCTTGGTCCCAGTATACTTATCTCTGTCTGACTGGATAATCTGAGACGAGAGTCCTGTCCAGTCAATCTTACTCTCCCATTAATAAAAATATTAAAACTCTCTAATCTCTCTCCTGCCTCAGTTTCTCCGGCATTACAAAAGGAGCCTACAAGATCAGTTAGACTAGAGGTATCAAACACTCAGGCCATGGGCCATATCTGACTCACAACATTCTTTGGTGTGGTTTGAATCAGATTAAAATATAATTGGGAAATATTTAATAAATTAAATAAATATACATAGATAAAATTACTATATGGTTTTCTGAGTCAATATTTTGGCCTTCAGGGATCCTTATGTATAGTTTATTGGCCCCCATTTCTGTTTGAATTTGACACCACTGATCTAGAAATTCCTGTTACAGATTATTATGGATCAAAAGCACCAAGTAATTTCTTGGCTATATAATTAGTGATAGGGCTAGCTCTTGAGGACTTTGTCTTTTTTTTTTTTTTTTTTTTTGCCCTCTTTGCAGCATAATAGCATCATTGTTTCTCCTCATCCCAATAAGCTGTCTCTCTTCTCTTGGCTTCAGAGACACTACACTCCTACTTTTCCTCCCTCATCTTTAATTGGTTCCTCATTCTCTAAGTGATTTCTTAAGGTGAATGCCCCTTGAAGGTCTAATCTTAACCTTTAGTGTCTACCCTCTCTTCTTCAGTAATTTCATTCATTCCTACATATTCAGATACTACTTCATTTCAGACACCTCCCCAATACCTCTCTCTCAAGCTGAACTTTCTGCTGAGCACCAGAACTGCATTTCTACTTGCCAACAATCTCTCCATCTGGTTGTCCCACAGGAATTTCAAATTTATCATGCCCTAAATCAATCTCATTACTTTCCCTTTTAGTTTTCTCCTCTTTCTGACTTCACTATTTTTGCCTGTAAAAATGGTATTCCTCCAGATTTCTGTGTTTGAAATCTTGGGGTTACTTCTGGTTCTTCCCTTTCCTTCAGTTCACAAAATTAATAAACTACAAAGTTTTAGCTATGCCTATTCCTACTTCTGTATCATCTATCACATGCAACCCATGTTCTTTATTCTTCTGACCCCCTTCCTTATACAAATCCTCATTACCACCTGCTGAGCTATTGAAAAAGCTTCATAAGCAGCATTTCTCTTTCTCTCTCTGTCTCTTTCTCCCTCTTCCTCTCCCTCTCCTTCTCTCTCTCCCTTTCCCTCTCCCTCTTTCTTCCCCCTTTTCTCTCTCCCTTTCCCTCTTTCTTTCCCTGTCCCTCTCCCTTTCCTTCTTACTCTCCCTCTTTCTGTCTTTCTCCCTCCCCATTTCTCTCTCTCTCTCTCTCTCTCTCTCTCTCTGTCTCTCTGTCTGTCTCTCTCTCTCTCCCTCTCCCTCTCCCTGTCTTCCCTCTCTCCTTCTCCCTCCTTTCCTTCCTCTCCTTCTCTCCCTCTCTCTCCTTCCCTCCCTTTCTCCTTCCTTCTTTCTCTCTCCTTCCCTCCCTCCCTTCTTCTCTCCTTTTCTCCTCTTTCTCTCTTTCTCCCTCCTCCCTCTTTCTCTTTTTCCTTCCTCCCTCTTTCTCTCTCTCTGTCTCTCTCCTTCTCCTTTTCCCTCTCCTTCTCCCTTTCCCTCTCCTCTAATATCTATCTTCCTTTCACTTCTCAACAATCTTGACATATCTCTTTCTCTGCTAAAAAAAATTTCAGTGGTCCCTTATTGCTTACTGAATCAATTTCAAATTTTACTCTCTTTAATGTTCTCTATAATCAAGAAACACTTTACTTTCCAGCTTTATTTTGTACTATCTCACTCCATTATGCAGTGAATAAAATGAACTTTCTGCTCCCTGAGCATACATATTCTGAACTTTCTTGTCTCTATCTTTTTTAGATTGTTCCTGAGGGCCAAAATGCTCTCTTCCACTTCCTAGGACTCCTCTTGAAACATATTGCACTCTTCTCAATTATTTAGCATGCTATATTGTGCAATATCCGTATTGGTGCTTACATATTTTTCTAGACTGTTGTTTTCATGAGGATGTGGGCAGGGACCCATAGTGTTCTGTATATATTAAGCACTAGTGAATATCTGTTGAGTGAATAAAAGACAAAATGTTTGTCCACAGCTAAAGCACCTTTCAATTCCTGGATTTCATGATCTAAGCAGACAGATTGATTTTGGAAATCTCATTGAGTACTTTTATGTTAATGGAGTTTGTAAAGATCAGTCTTCTGTAAACTCCTCCCTTCAGAAGGGGGATAGTTTTAGGTATTCATGCATAAAATTAGCAAAAGAAAAGATTTCTAATCCTTAGCTAATCTTTCTACTGCTGATTATTCCTTCTCTTACATTATCCAAAACAAATATTTTGGAGGAATTAGCACATTCTTTCTTTGCTTCCTACTTCCCCTTTCAGTCTTTCTGCTTGTCACCATTCCACACTCTGTTCTTTGAGATTCCTTCCATACACTTATATCATACTAAACAAATTATTGTTGTTGTCCTTCAAGTTATTCTGCCTTCTTTCTTAAGGACTTCAGTTATTGGTTCCAATTTCTTCTCTACTATGACTGTCTTTGTACTCAGAGATTTTGGTATTCATAATGATTTCCTCCATTTAACACTCTAGACACTCTAGTTTAACAATTTCCTCAATTGCCATCTCTTGATTCTGCTTCAGTCTGCCATAGGAATAGTAACAATGTGCTACTCTTTAATTTTTCAAGCTAGACCAGGAAAATTTTTTGTTCACAAATATCCCAATTCATATACCATATAGTTGCCAGAATTACCTTCCTAAGGCAGATCATCACCATCAAATTTTCAGTACTTTCCTACTGCTTCTAGGATTAAGTACAGACTCTTTAATTTCATTCTGCTAATTGTTTCTATTTTGTGTGTGAGTTCATCCCCTTTACATTCACAGTTATTATTATTAACTATGTAAAAACTCTTTAATTCAATATTAATGATCTCCATAATCTAGGTTTAATCTACTTTTCCAGGGTTATTTCATGTTATACATTTTTTTTTTACAAACACTATGCTCTTTCTACACTTGACTACTAGCTGCTGTTCCTCAAATTTAACATCCCATTTTCTATCTGTGTGCTTCTGTACAAATTATGTCCCCGTGATTAGAATTCCTGCTGTCCTCATCTAGCTTTTTTGGAATAGTCACTAACTTTTAAGGCTCAGCTCAGGTATTATCTCTTGCAGGAATAGATTTCTGCTAACAATTGTTTAGTGTTTTCTCCTTCAGATTATCTTATATTTACTAATTTTGTGCATTTCCTTCTCAGAATGTAAACTCCCTGAAGGCAGGAATGCTTTCATTTGTGCTTTGGTGTCTTCTGCGGCTAGCACAGCCCCCTATACAGACTAGGATCTTGATAAGTGAATTGAATTGAATTCTTGAAGCAATATAATTATTAGTTTCCTTGCAAAGAAAAATGGAGAAGAAGAGAATACAATACATACGAGTGGACACCTTGGCAATGGCAGGGAGACTGAGGGTGTCGCTAATGACAGCAAAGACACTGATGTTGTAGGTAAGTCCCGGCTCCAGCTCCTTGATGGTGATGGCACTCCAATCCCCGGGCACCCGTTGTTGGAGCTGAAGGCCTCCCAGGACCGTTGGCTGGTAAGAGATCACATATTCTGTCACCGCCATTGGTCCGTCCCATTCCAGCTCAACGGACCTGTCGCTGATTGCTGCTACACGCAGGTCCTCGGGAGGGGCAACTGCCAGGAAGCAACACATAGACAATAGGAGGTCAGAGAACTGCTTCCCAGACCCAACTTCATTTTTCTATCCTAGACATATCTGTCATGACATGTAGCGTTTTTACTGATTGCTCATTTGCCTTGGATTGACCAGTTGAGGTCAATCCTACTGTCTTCTCTGCTTTCTGCTCTCCCACTCCACAGTGTCTGTTCCAAGACTGAATAGCATCTTGGTGTTCACTGAAAATTGATTGATTGCAATTATATCTGGAAAATGTCGGCCTCCGGTCACTCTGACTACTGATAATCTACTTAGGTTCCTGGATTTTGAGCTGTAGACCAACTATCCTTGGTCAGTGATGTCTACAAGCCACCAGAGGGTTTGATAAAGGCAAATTACTCGTCCTTTCAGTAACACATGCATCCTAAAAGGGTCATATTTCAAATTAATAAGAGGCATTATTGGTCACTTGCTTTGTGATTATTAATTTTCAGTCTGGTTTCTCCCTCGCACTTATCTTCTACTGCTATCTAAAGATTAATGTTTCCATGTACTATACTAATGAGGAATTAACATACTACCCTTTTCTCCCCAATATTTTGGGCACTAAATGATTAAAGAAACACAAAAAGGAATTAGGAATCTAACTAAGGTGGACTTACAAAATATAGCTGCCCACAGATTAAGCCAAAGATAAAAAATCAGTATTCAAAGAACCATAATGAACAATTGCAGCTTCTAAATGTAAATGGTGGGTTATTATTTTAATTAGTCTAATGGTCCTGTTTTTTTTTTTTCTCTTTCTTCTCTGGAAGATTTCACATTGTTAGGACTTCTATCCACTCTGTATTTAGTTGCATACCCTTCAAAACACTTGCACTACAAGAATGAGAGCCTTCTCATCTAACCAAAGATCTCTTTAACTTCTGTATGGTAGAAGAGGTATCAATGTTTTATGTTCCATGTTAGCATCCTGAGTAATGAAATTGTTTGGGTTTCTTTTCCTTAAGCTTATTTTTTTCTATAGAAGGGTATAACTTGTAATCTAGAATGAATAGAGAATATACCTATTTATGTAATTTTCTTTCCCATTTAGAATGGAAGCTCCTTGATGGGAAGGTCTGTTTTTCCTTTTTCTTTGACCTCATGCTTAGCGAGGCTTTGGGCATACATTAAGAGCTTACTAAATGTTTGCCGATTGTTTGGCTGGAAGCGCTAATGGAGCTATTGTCTGTTAGCCCACATCAATGAAATGAGGCAGTCACTGCAAGCTTGGCTACTCACACATACCCCCAAAATAATTTGCATTGGCAGAATGAGGGGCTCCGCATCTAAATTCACACTCTTAGCATCCCTAAGATAGAAGAGGGATATGAATAGTTTTGGCTTTATCTTAGGCTGCTGAGCAATTCAGTTGCTTGGGTTGTTTTTTCTCAAAGCCATTCTTTTCTGTAATTATTCCTTTCATTGCATGGGGGTTGAGGAAAAAAACACATAAATTTTTTTGGCTTTCCATTTATATCAGAGAAGAAGTCTGAATTTTTTATATAATGTTTACAATACCTTATTGTAAAATTTGCGTTAAATTTTTGCTGATGAGCTCTATGTCATTCTGCTGGCCCCCAATTCCCATTTAATTTCTTATGCCATGCATGGAAACCGTGCTGAGGAAAGTCACAATATGGAAGGGTATAGTTTTGCTTCTTAGCCTGATTCTTGAATGAATAGAAGATAAGGTCTTTGATCAAGTCCCAAGGATCCATTGAAGAGCTGTTAGTAGTGTGGAGGCATAGAAACCTGGACCCAATCTCGTTAGGTATAAAGGCTGAGCCTAGCCGAAAATGCTCTGGAAAATGCTTTACTTAAATAGGGCTTTCACAAGCTCCTGTTCTTCTATTGGTAGCTTGGTACCTGTAGTTACTAAATTGATGAGGTTCTATTTGGACTCTCCTCTTCTAGTAGTAGTGTAATGAGAGCACTGATACAATATTTGTTTTATTATTTGCATCTTTTTAAAAATCAGTATTGCATCAGACTCACAGTAAACAACCAAAAGCATGATAATAAGTCAAATAACTGAAAGTAAGACACTTTAATGAACTTGAAATTACAATTCACATTTCTATAGTATTTTGGAATTCACAAAATTCTCTTCAAATTAACTCTTTGAGATCAGTAATGAAGATGATTAAAGGATATACTATTGCTGCTTTTATTAATTTATACTTTTCTCCTTTAGGATGGATATATGTTGATAGGAAAAGGCAAAAAAGGAATGGGAACTCTCTATTACTATCTCTGGTGATATCCCTAATGTGACTATTACTGGTGATGTTGAGGAGTGAACAATCATTCTTTTTCTTGACATATTAGGATAGAATCTTTCCCATTATGTTAGGAGTAACCAGCAAAACTATAATTACACCTGAGAAAATTCAGGGATTTGGGGTTGGGTTGGGAAGAGGCACAGCAGTGATGAAGAAGATTGTCCAATTCTGTGGAGGTTAGACAGGAAGGTGATCGTGAGAATGGCATGGAGAGGAATGAGACCCTCGGGGTTTGGGGGATGGTAATGTTATTCTGTGCACCCATGAGAAGGAGGGAGGACCTCGAGGTGGTTGCTAGAGGAAAAAAAAAAGCATACTCCTGGATATCAGTATCCTAGGACAAACTTCCATTTATACTGTGCTTTGGATTACAAGTCAGGCATTTCTCCAACACATCAGCATGTTAAATGTTTCTATTTCCTAAAGTCAATCTCAGCCTGTCACTACAGACTGAGCACTAGATGGCAGGGGTCAGTGGTTTCATCTAAATTTGTAAGTTTAAAAAAATGGGTCAGTAGTAATCAGTGATTTTATAGGAGGAGACTGAGCACTGGCTAAATGATTAAGATAATTTTTCTACTGTGAAACAATCAGATCAGCCTCAGTAAGTCACCAGCAGTTTGTCAGAATTGGAGATTAGGTCCTGAGATGCACAGTATTATTAGTTAGAGTATCACAATTACCTAAAGTTATCAATTACTGATGCTAGGTAAGTCCCAAATTTGTGGCTTTTTTTTTGTTTGTTTGTTTGTTTGTTTATTTGTTTTTTTGTTTTGTTTTCATTTTTAAAGACTGGATCTTCTTATTTTGCCCAAGTTGGAAGTGCAGAGGCTACTTATAGGTACCATTACAGGAGCTTTGACCCATTCTATTTCTGAATGGAGCCAGTCAGCCCTCTGCTTAGGCAACCTAGTGGCCCTTTGGGTTTTCCATATCGAGGCTGAACTCAGTATAGACATCTGATTGGCAAAACCCACTGGAGCTCAAGACTCTTGAACCCAAGAGATCTCCCAGCCTCAGCTCTTTAGCCATTGAGATTACATGTATGTACCATATTTGATAGTCCCCCCACAGCCACAGAAATATCTGGTAAAATGAGTCATGATGTTTTGACATCCTTTTTTTGTCTTGTACCCAGTAGACTGGATATCAAATAGTAAATTGCTGCTAGTTTTTCTGGCTACTTTTTGCATACTTATTTTTCTATATAAACTTTGCCTTTTCTTAATGTAAAGTTACAGGAGGAGACAACATGGAACAAGAGAAAGTTGGCTTTGGAGTAAGAAAGACTTTTGGTCCCTAGTGGCAATATGACTTTGACCAAATCATTTAAACTCCCAATGACCTAGGCTAGGGATCTCCAAGCTTTTTTGACTGTACAACTTCATTATTTTTTTTCTTCATGAATATGGTTTAGGTAGGGGATAGAGAGGAATATTTCTGATTACACCATCTAGTTGACTGGGATCCAAGTTAGTGAGTGAGCAATTAAGTAAGATTGGAAAAAGTCTGGGAACTTGTACATGGCTATAAAGTAGGGAGTCTTGGGGTGTATTGGGTAAAAGGTATTTGTAATTATGTTGGAGACAAGTCCCATGCTTGGCTTTTGCAGGGAGGGTGTGATACAATTCATATTCCCTTCCGCTGATTAGTTGATCACATAGAGATCTCCAGGAGCCTTGACACCCAATGTTGGAGACCACTGTTCTAAACAATTGTTTCTGACTTTAAAATTATAAGGCATAGGGGCAGCTAGGTGGTGCAGTGGATAGAGCACCAGCCCTGAAGTCAGGAGGACCTGAGTTGAAATCTGATCTCACACATTTAACACTTTCTAGCTGTATAACCCTGGGCAAGTCACTTAACCTCAATTGCCTCAGCAGAAATTAAAAAAAAAAAAAAAAAACTAGTTATAAGGCAGTTACTTATATTCAGTGGTGATGGAAGGTTTTGGGGGGAGTTCAGTCCACCAAAGAAATCAATCCCACCTCAATTTCACAGATTAAGCCACTGCTTTATAAATTAATGCTATCTTGCTGAGATCACTAAGCTCAGACACAAAAGAGTTTAAAAGTTAAGTTTCTTTCTAATTGCATCCAAAAATGGGTGTTATGAGGGAGATTTGAGGGCAATGTCATGGCAAGATAGGGTGGGATATATTGGGGGGGGTGGGTATTGTCTTTTGAATTAGATGATGTAGGCAGCTGCCTATTATACCCATCTTTAGGGAGAGCTTTGTTTAAAAAATCTCCATTGTGTGTTCCCCAAGGATAGAGTTATGACAAGGCTCCAGTATGTTATCATTATTACTTGTATTGGCTTTGTTCCTTAGTTTCAGAGTTGATGGTCTTTTGTATTAGATATTCCTTGACCTATTCTGCTTTCTACTCTTTCCGATATTTGATCTGTCTTATCAACATGGTGACCAGCTTTCTTCTTTTGAGAGGATGTGATCTCTCTCTGCCTGTGAATTTCTTCTGCTGGAAAACTACCTATTTTGTTCTACATTCACCCTACTAAAGACAGACAGTCGTTTTTGAAAATAGCATCTCAGTGAGCCTACAGCTCTCTTCCATTCCAGCCCATCCCCTCTGACCCTTTCCTACCTGCTGAACAGTCAGGACCCTGGTACCCTTCCTCACAGAAGCAGAGCCCATCTTGACAGTGCCCTCGCCCACTGCAGGCATTCTGACACCGGCGCTGGCCACAGTCTTCCCCAACATAGCCCTCTTGGCAGAAGCAAGTGCCGTTGGAGCATCTCCCCTTCCCTGAGCAGTCCCCAGGACACCTCAGTTCACTGCAGTCTTCTCCCGTGTAAGCCTCTTCACAGACACACTCGCCATCAACGCAGAGCCCTCGGTTGCTGCAGTCCGTTGGGCACCGGAGCTCTGAGCAGTCGTCACCACTATAGTCACTGTCACACACGCACTGGCCTTCCACACACACTCCCCGGCTGGAGCAGCCCATGGGGCAATAGGGTTCTGAACAGTTTTTCCCAAACCAGCCTTCATTGCAGATGCAACCACAGGACTCCAGGCTGAAATTTCCATGGCCACTGCAGTGTGGGATATAATCCAGTTGACCTGGAATGATCAGAAAATGGGTCAGAAGGAAATAGTGGCTGCTCTAATGAAATGCTATCCAGGAGAGGGTGGAGTTAGTACCTATTCACAGGCCAAATAATAGCATTTATTCCTCTAAGAGTAAATTATCATCCTTCTTTAAGGGAGGGATGTTTTACTCTTCTGGTCTCTCCATCTTTGCTTAACTGCCATTGCATATGGCACTAATGGCTTTCTGGGATGGCTCTGATTGATGTGACTTAGCACATGCCCTTCATTGTGGGAGGCAGTCTGATGAATGGAAAAATCTGTTGGACTTGGAGCAAGAAGAGCCAGGGTTGTTGGGAGCTGGGGGAAGTCAAATCCTAATATTTTTTAGCTGTGGGAACTAAGGAACTTTTGCTCTTTGAGACTCAGCTTCCTAAATTAGAAAATGGTGACAATAACACTGGCGCTATCCAGCTCTTAGCATAGTGCCTGTAGTAATCATCACACAGTAGGTGATTAATAAATGTTTATTGACAATCTTTATTGCTTTAAGAAATGATTCTTAAACCTTATTAGTATTTGACTATTAATATGGGTGTTGATTGATCAGATCAGTCTAAGTTATGATGAAGATAATGAAGATGATGATGATAATAATCTGGAGTTAGAAGAATATATAAAGGAATCTTAGAAGGAATATCCTAGAGCCAGCTTTGGTCCACTCGTGAGAATAATGGATAAATTTTCAGGGTAAGCATTTATACTTCATTTGTTAAGGCTCTTAGAATGAGCCTTCTGGTTTTCTCCAAAGCTCAGCTTAGGTATTGTCTCCTAACTTGGAACCTTTCCTGATCCACCCAATTCATGTTTTCTCCTCCTCCAAAGATATTGTATTTGCTTATGTGTATACGTGTATTCTTCCAGAAGATTATGAGCAATTTGAGGGGCAGTATGTATTTCATTTCCGTCTTTGTATCCCAAGCACCTAGCATAGTAAATTGGATTTGGTGGGGGGAGGATAGGAGAGTGGGAGTGGAATCTATATCTGAGATTTCATTTATGTGGGGAAATCTTATTGAGGGTCATATAGCCAGAACATGTCAGAGGCAGATCATAAACCTCAATTTTCCTAGCTCCAAGGTTAATAATTTTAGTACACTTCTTGTACATATTTAGTGTTTAATGAATATTTGTTGAATTTTTCTGATTACATTTAAAAAAAAATGAACTGAATGAAGAATCCCCAAGAAGCATAATATTAGATATCTTGGTTTATTCTTTCCTATATTTCTGATTCTTTATTTGGATTCTTAGTTTGGGAGTGGGAGAATGAGATGAGAAAAAAAAAACACCATAAAATATTTCACTACTGAGAAAACGATCACCAGCCAGCTACAGAATCTCAAGATGAGCTTGCCTAAAATCCCTCTGGACTTGTGTGCCATTCAGACACTATTAAAATTTTATCCCTTCTGCTTTCCACTTTCATCCCCAAGAAAGCTTCTGTGTTATCTGATCATACAGCATTCAAAGCTTGGACCAAAATAAGAAAATGATTCCCCCTGATATTAGCAGAGAAGGCAGCTTCTCCTGGACAGGGCAGAGATCTGTTCTGGGTGAGGACAGCTAAAAGTGAACTTTGGAAAGGAACTAGATTTTCCTTATCATCTGAGAGAAGAAGGTCTCTTAGGTCAGAGCTAAAAAAACATGGCTGGCAGAAGTGTGACTATAGTGGGTATGGGGAGGAGGGAGGCAGTATTTCCCCTGAGCTCAGAACCTTTTACCGTGGAAGGAGCTGGAGTGGGATAGAGGACATCAATTCCCTTCTCAATGGGCTCCTCGGAGCCCATGATGACTCTCATTTATAGAGATGGGAGAAAGCCTGAGATTGAATGAATACAGTAACTGAATTCTCTAGTCCCCCAGGTTAACATGCTTAGATATCAATCCAACAGCCTGTGAAAACCAAAGATGAATGAAGACAGACATCAAATTCCCCACTTGCCACAGAAGATGCGTCGCTGAACCAATGTACCATTACTTGACTCATCCTCCTGAAATCAGGTTAATGTATTGCAAATGGACTAAGCAATGTAGAGATTCCCTGAGCTGAATCCCCTGGGATGGGCTGCATTTAGATCCCAGAGATGTATTAACAGAGAGCTATACCCTAGAGCACATTTTCCCCCAGCACTATGAAGAAATGCAGGATTTCATCCTTAGTGCTTAATTTACTCTTCAGCTTAAATGGAACTCTCTTCCTCCCCACTAAGATCTCATGCATCCAATACTACCTGTGGCTGCGTTTTCCTGGCAGCAGTTGGAGGTGCATTGGTCTCGAAGCAGAGACACTTCCCTCTCCAGCATTTCAATTCGACTCAGAAGTTCCTGCATGAGCTGGGTAGAGGAGGAACATTTGCAGGCCTTTTTGGGAAGGTTGATCCTGTGGGTGAAGGTGACCTGGCTCTCGCTGTCTGAGGTGTGGTCCATATATTCCGTCATCCTCTCATCTTCTGCACTCACCTCCTGCTCTGCTGAAGCCTCCAGACCAGAGGAACAGAGGCTGTCCAAGGGGACATTGATATTATATACATGGTTGAAGATCATAGGATGCTCTTTGCTGGATGCACTATAGTTGACAAATCCCCCTTCCTCCTCTACTGCCTGTCTCCTGACCCTTTCTGTTGTCACTTCCAGCTGACACTCAGAGGGTTTGAGGACAGAACCAAGCAGGATCAAATTGACCCCAATGAGCATGTTCTTCAGTACCACTGTTTCACCATCAACTGCCATTTTTCTGGAGACGAGGGAGATCCTTGAAGGTCAGCCTGTAGAGGACTGTACAGTATGTTAGGAATCTGGAAGAAAAAGAAACAAGAAAACCTCTGAGATGTGAATCCTGACTACTTCTAGACTATGGTGAAAAGACCCCAAGGAGTGAAAGAAAAAAAAAAAAAACAGCTCTGAATTTTCAAGGGCAGAAAGGAAAAATGTTTTTTAGGTAGTCCAAAAGGCCAATACCTGGCAACATAAAAAATAACTTGACCTCCTGAAGTGACCATTTGGTTTTCCCAAAGGAACAAGTCAAAGAATCCCACATTTCAATACAGCTCCATGGCGAAGGTGGAGCCAGCCAAGATCACAAAGAGGTACCTGTGGGAAAGGACTTTGTAATGATAACATAGTGACTTCGGTTCTCATTGATGTATTGAATTAATAGCAAAATGTGGCCATGGCTATGCCCAATATGCTTTATAGGGTGGTAGAAAAAGAATTTGGGATTACAAATCACTTCATCATGGAGAAGTGTTTACAAATGATTTTGTAATCCATTTAGAGTTTAGGTGAGAGCTAGAGAAATGTCTCAAGCACCTAGAGGTAAAACTATTAGGGATCTAAGATTCTTTTCTTTTTCTTTTTTTAATGTTTATTTTCAAAAAATTTTTTATCTTTTTGATGAGGCAGTTGGGTTAAGTGACTTGTCCAGGGTCACATGGCTAGGAAGTGTTAAGTGTCTGAGGCCTGATTGAATTCAGTTCTTCCTGACTTCAGGGCTCTATCTAGTTAGATACCTAGACTAGTTATCTTTGTTATTCTAAGTATCTAGTTAGATACCTAGACTAGTTAGATACCTGACTTCAGGTGCCATCTAGTTATCTCTTCAAGACTATTTTCAAGACATGTCAGATGCCCAGATGTAAACCTAGGCCTCTGATTCAAAGTCCAGCACTCAATCTACAATTCTATATTGGTTCAACATAAATCTGATTAAAGGAACAATCAACAGAAATCTATTTTCTCTCCCTCCCATCTCATTGGAAAAATCCAACCAACAAATATATTCCTTGTAACAAATATGCATAGTGAAGCAAAACAAATTCCTTCAATAGCTGTATACAAAAATATATTATGTCTCATTCTGCACTCTAAATCCATCATCTCTCTGTAATGGATAGCCTGTTTCATCATTGGTCTGCTGAAATCATGAATGGTCATCACATTGATCAAAGATTACAGTTTTCAAAATTGTTTGTTTTTCCAGTGTCATTATATAAATTGCTCTTCTGGTTCTGCTCACTTCATTCTTCATCAATTTGTAAAAATCCTCACAATTGTTCATTTTTAATGACATTGATGTGAGAGTGCAAATTGTTCTTTCGGAAAATAGATTTCTGCTAAATTTTTAAAAAAGAGTTGTGCCTGTGTGTGCTACAAAAGCTTAATGTTACACTTTCAGATGAGATCATTATACTATTAATTTTACTTAACCGTTTTATGGTATTACAAGAAAACTCTCATAAAGTGGGAATAATCTTTAAATTTTGCAATGTAAAAACCAAAATACATCAATAAAACTTTAAAAAGGAACAAATTCCAGTTAATTCAAGGGAATTTGTTGGTAAAGAATTCCTACAATTCTGTTCAGTGCAAGATACCATTAGAATAACTAACTTGGTAGATAATGCAATTCCAGATAATCCTGCTTGTATTTAATCTATTGGTAGATTTGCTATTATCTGGGACTGTGTGAATTGAATTTTTTTTTAATCTTTCTATGAATATGGTCATTGTACCATTTGCCCAGAGGAAATATATAAGAAGTCTTGTATAAATTAATGAAATAATGGATCAAATCCTTTGCCAGTTTAACTGGTTATTAAGAACCATAGAAGACAGTACATTCATAATGATGCAAATATGTTCCACGGGAGTTATACAGTCTGAGTCTGTCATCTCACTTAAAGAGAGTGAGAGAGTTCATGAAAACCAATGCCTAAAATAGTGCCAGGCAATTTCAAAGCAAAAGAATTGTGGAATTGCTCATTTTGGCAGCATTTATACAAAAAATAAATAAAAATAAGGAATTGTGGAATTAAAGGTAAGTTCCCATTGGGAGGTAATAAGAAGGCAAAAGGAGAAGAAGTCAGGTTTTTTTTTTTTTTTTTTTTTTTTTCCTTCTCTAGAACTGGTGGCAGGAGTGCGAACTTAATAAAAGACTGATAGAAGAGTTTGTCATAGCAGGCATAAAGCTACCAAGAGCATTAAGCTAAATAATCCAGAGGAACCAAAACTGATAAAAAGTAGCATTAGAAAAACCAGTAGTATGGCATAGGGTGCTGGAGGCAGGGATACTTGGGATTCAAACCCAAGCCTAAAAGGACACACCTATTTTGATCCTACTATTTACTACCCATGTTATCTAGGACAAACCATTCAGCATACCTATATCAATTTCATCATCTATTAAGGGAAAGGATTGAACTAGATAACTTTTTTTGGGAGGTCTCCAAAATCTATAGATATGTCATAGGGATGACCTTTTAATCCTGTAGGGAGAGCAGCTCTTAATACTCCTTGCTTCCACTTATTTCCTATTACACATAGGATCAGAAGATTAAGGAAGAAGACATTAAGACCATCAGTTCCAACTCCCACAGTTTAGAGATAAGGAAACTGAGGCCTTGAGAGAGTAACTAGTAATTAGATAATTGCTCTGATAATGCTTTTATTGACTCTCCTTTCACTCAGAGAGAGAACACCCTTTAGAAGAGTTTAAACTTTTCTTTAGCTTGAGTGTTGGTATTGCTAGGAAAAGTGGGTAGGTAGGACTTATTGCAATTCCCCCCCCCCCTTAGATTATTCTATTCTGTTTTATGCTCCTCTCAATTTCTGAAGGGAATTGCAGAATACTACATTCATTATAATAGAATGAATTCTTAGCTCTCAGTCTTTGTAACATGATTAAATCATTAAAAGGCTGCAAATACCTTAATCATTTTCAGCAGGTCATCCCTAGAGCATTTTGTGAAATCACTTGCTTCCCTTATATCCCAGCATTCCGTGTTGTAGAAATTGTTTCTGACTCTTTGTGACCCCATTTGGAGGTTTCTTGGGAAAGAGACAGAAATAGTTCACCATTTCCTTCTCCAGTTCATGTTATAAAATGAGGCAAACAGGGTTAAGTGACTTGTCCAGAGTCACATAGCTAATAAATGTGATTTGAACTCATGGACTGCCTTTAGGTCAGGCATTCAGTCCACTTTACCACCCAGCTGTCTCCAGCATCCCTTACCTTCCCACATTTCACTCATTCTATGAAATAACCACTCTTCAGTCTCCTCAGAAGACTGCCCATCAAACCTCTATAAGAGGCAGCCAAGTGGGATGGTGGATAATACTCTGGAACTGGAGTCAGAAAGACGTGCCTTCAAATCTAGCCTCAGACATTTATTAGCTCTGTGATCCTGGGCAGGTCCCACACCTCTGTGCCCTAGTTTACTCATCTGTAAAGTGGATACAATAATGTCACCTACTTCCCAGAATTGTTGTTAGGATAAAATAAGGCATTTTTGGCAATTCTTAAAGGGCGATGTAAGTGGTAGCTAGCTATTATTTTTTCAAGAAAGATTCCAACATTCATCTCCATCCTAGTATATACTTTAATCAATATAAAAAGTTATTTGTGATTGTTTCCATACCATGTCATCTCTACTCAAGCCCTCAGTCAGTCAATAAAGATTTATTAGGCACCTGCTCTATGCCAGACATTGTGCCAAATGTAGGGGAAACAAAAAGAGGCAACATATAGTTCCCTCCTTCTCATTACTTCTTCCCCAACTAAACCTGGGACTCCCTTCTGGGATCCCCCTGGATTCTGAGAAGGAGGTGAACTTTTGCTTTATATTGCCTAGGACTAGAACTCTATCTCACTTACTAGTCATGACCACATCTGCTGCCATGAACATAGGTTCCCCCACTTCCTTCTTTCCAGTTCCCTATGGTCTTGTTGACTATAAGCTGCCTGAGGGAAGGGATTCTCTTGTATTTGTATCCCTGGTGTTTTTAGGGGTTAGGTTAATTTCTTAAGGATCCTGCCTTAAATCCAAATCATTCTGGCTCTCTTTGGCTAACTATAGGTCCCAGCTCAAGTGTCACTCAAGCATAGTTCAGAGTGAATGTAAATAGCAATTGTTTCTGTGTTGTCCAGAAATTCAGAAGGGTTTTCATTTCCAGATTGGAGTTTTGGAGATTTTTGTGAGGCAGTAAAAAAGATTCTTACCTAATCTTAAACACTGAATGGGATTCTTATGCCCTTTGGATCATAACCACCTATGAGGGGAAAAAAAGCATTTAAGGCAAGTATTCTTAACATGGGATCTATGGACTTTTAAAAAACAATTTGACAACCATTTAAATATATTTAGTTTCTTTTGTAACCCCATGGACATTATTTTAGACATTTAAAAAAACATGATTAGAATTAGAATAAGTATGGTCTTTATGATAGGCTGAGCTTTTCAGGCAAAAAAAAAAGTAAAGACTTACTTTCTCCATCCCTAAATGCTCCCCTTTCCTTCCAAAATGATAGACATACCTATACATATATAGAGACAGAGTAACAGATCCATGAATAGATGATAATCAGGTAGATAGATGATAGATAGATAGATAGATAGATAGATAGATAGGTAGGTAGCCAAAGGTTACCAAAGGTAGCCAAAGAGCAGTGCCTGCTCTCATACTTACATTTTTATCAAGGAGACAATTCACACATAGTATATTAATAAACTCTTAGAGAGTTTACTTTATTGTTTCATCCTTTTTTGTACATTTGGAACCTCGCATAGAGTTTCAACACATAGTAGGGACTTAATAAATGCTTGCTTTTATTCCAGATTGTGTGAGGTGATTCAGGCCAATTCCAATAGTCTTGTGGTGGAGAGAGTGCCATCTGCACCCAGAGATAAGACTATGGGGATTGAATATGAATCACAACATAGGATTATAACTTTGTTGTTGTTATTTACTTATATTTTGTTTTCTTTCTCATATTTTTCCTCTTTGATCTGATTTTTCTTGTGCAGCATAATATTTGTGGAAATATATATAGAAAAATTGCAAATGTTTAACATATATTGGTTTCCTTACCATTTAGGGGAGGGGATGGGGGAAAGGGAAGGAAAGATTTGGAACACAAAGTTTTTCAAGTGTGAATGTTGAAAACTATGTATGTGTTAAGCTTTATAAAAATGCTTGTTTATCCATTGACATCAGTTTATACAGAATATATAGGAAATGAAAGAAAAGAAGTTTAGCGGCAATGTTCAGTAGCATCTGGGGTAAACGTGGAGTGGGGTACAAATATTGTTTGAACTGAGTCTTGAAAGAAGCCAGGCACTCCATGAGGCAGAAGGGAGTAAGTTCCATTCTAGGCAAGATGACAGGAGCACAGAGATAGGTAGTATAGCCTCAGAAGAGCAAGTTGCCTGTTTGCTTGGGATATAGAGTGTGTGGGCAGGATTGAAACATAGTAAGGCTGGAAAGGTGAGAAGAGTTGGGTTATGAAAAACTTTGCCAAAAAGAGGATTTTATATATGATCCTGGAGGCAATCAGGAATCTTTGGGATTTGTTGGAGGGGTGTGTGTGTGTGTGTGTGTGTGTGTGTGTGTGTGTGTAATTAAATCTCCATTTTAGGAAAATAACTTTGTCAACTATGAATGGATTGGAAGTTGATTCAAAATTAAGCTTGTTTGCTTTGACCCTAAAATACAGAACAGAGAGGCATGGAAAAATTGTACAAAGGATGGGCATGGTGACATAGACATGCGATCCAGTCTACTGGGGAAGCTAAAGCTCATGGATCACCTCAGTTCAGGAGTTTTGAATCATAATAGTTTCTAAAGTTGACTTGGGATCTAAACTAAATTTAGCGCCAATTTAGTAAGCTCCAGGATTTGGGAGAAGAGGAAGAGAAAGTGAGTTTCTTTAGGATGCATGAATTGGCTGAGGTAGGTGATAGACCATTACTAATGTAGTTCCTGGCATATAATAGGTGCTTAAAAAAGGCTTATTGCATGCATTCCATCCATTCAACCAGATCAAAAATTTTGTTCCAATCATCAGGAGGATGTGGCTACTGTAACTCCAGCCTAAAAAAAAATTTACAGAGGCTAATTCTATTTCAGTGTAAGAATATTCAATATAAAAATAAATTTCCAAAAACTTTAGAGTTCTCCAAAAGTAGTTGGAAGGCCATCAGAGGTAGTGCCCCCCTATACTGTGAAGGCTTTTATATGGATCCTTGTTTAGAAAGTTGTAGAGGAAAGGCATTCCTATTCAGGTAGGATTTTTAAGATCCCTCTCACCTCTGGGATTCTGGGATTCAGTGAAAATAACAGTAGATGCTTTATGCATACAGTCTTAACAGTGTTCTTCCCTATGAAATGAGGGGATAAGATTGAGGGACTGCTAACCTTCTTTTGAAACTATGGTTCTATGACTCTCTTCATTTGCTTAATGCTTCAAACCAACTATCCTAATCTTTGGAACATGAAGGCCTCTTCTTTTTTCATGCTAGATTGGTCTAGAGTGAATTTACCAGCTAAATCTGAATTATGTTTTTTTTTTCTTTCTTTCTTTCTTTTAAAAAATCAACCTTTGTGATTAATTTTACTTCAATTAATTAAAACATTTATTAAGTATCTACTAAGTGATGCCACTGTGCTAAATATTTGGGGTTTTAAAAAGATAAATAAGGCATCTGTGATTTAATGTCTGGTTGGGATTGGTTCTGTGATTGCATTGTGTAGGGAATGAGCGAACTCTTTCTACTAATGGTCATTGGTATGTTCCATTTAGCTTATACTCTTAGAGCAGGGATTCTCAAGGAGTGATTCAGTGACCTCTGGGAATCCCTGAGACCTTTCAAGGGATCCACAAGATTCATATTGTTTTCATAATAATAATAATAAAATTTTTATTTTCTATTATGGTAAATATCGACAAATATAATCCACATCAATAGGAGTTCCTTAGCAGGGAAGTATTTTTAAAAGTATTAAACCAGACCCCTGAGAAATTCATTAACTTTCCCAGGGTCACACAATCACCACATATGAGGCAGGATTAGAAGCCAGGTATTCTTGTCCCAGAGACAACCTATCTATCCCCTACATCAAGGCAATGTAAAGATCATATAACACAGAATTAAAATATCTGAATTGTAATCCCAGCTCTGTCACTTACTAGCTGTGAGACCATGGACACGTCAGTTATTAACCTTACCGAACCCTCATCTCTAAAATGAAGATAACAATATGAGCCCTGCCTATTTACTAGTGCAGTAATGAAAATGAAGACAACAATTTTGTCTCTCCCCCAAACTAAACATTCCTAGTCCTTACAAACAATCCTCATACAGCTTATTACTTAGTTCTCTTACCATCCTGATGACCCACCACTGGACACACTCCAGATTGTCATAATACTTTCTAGAATGTAGTTCAAGTAAATGAATGCAGTTATCTACATGTGATTTGATCAAGGCAGTATAACTTAGAGCAATCATTCCCTCATTCCAGAGACAGCATCCACAAGTTTAGCATAAAATCGCATTTGTTTCTTGTTTTTTTTTTTTTTTTTTCCCCCCACTGCATTTGTTGACATATATGGAGTTTATAACCTTTCTCCCCCCTCATCCCCTCTTACAGCAGAGGCTCCCTCTCCCATCTCTGAATTCCCATAATGTTTTGCACCTCTTCCACATATTTAGCTTTTCTGGCTTTCTTCAAAGACGAGCTAACATATCACCTTAAGCAAGAGAGCTTTCCCAGTCATTCTGGGAAGTTACAAGTTGTGGCAGAAGCATATCAAGATTGAAATACATTTTTGTAATGGGCTCAGGGATGTGTCCTTGAAAGCAGTTATTGGATTTTTGCCTTTCTTTATATCCCCAGCACACTTAGCATGAGCTTCATAAATACCTGTTGATTTGATGTCAAAAAAGTTTAACATCTGTAGTTTTTGATACCCATAGTCTTCTACTTCTGCAATGATCAATGAAGGCATCTTGCCTTCTTATATCTTGTTTTTAAAGCCAAGCTTGGTCATTGTAATTTCCCAGCATTCAATGTCAGTTGTTTTGTTCTCTTTGTTTTTTGCTTTAAAATTATTGAAGTTGTTACTGGTTTTGCTTGCTTCATTTTCTATCAATCATATATACTACCATTAATCTTTATATTCATCATATTCAAGGGATAGCAACATACTGTCACATTCATGTGCCACAACTTATTTAATCATTCTATAGTTGAACATCCATTTTATTTCCATCATTCTATAGTTGAACATCCATTTTATTTCCATTTTTTTGCTATTGCATTTTTTGTCAATGTTTTGATGTACTTGAGGCCTTTATTTCTATTTTTGACTTCCTTGGAGGTATATGCTCTGCAATAGAATGGCTAGGTCAAAGGGTAAAGGACATTTTAATTACTTTCTTCCCATACTTTTGAATGACTTTCCATGATTTTTGGACCAAGTCAGAGATCCACAAACAATATGTTAATATGGCTGTCTTTCCATAAGCCCTCCTTACATTGACTATTTCCACTTTTTATAGTCATTGCTAATTTGCATTATACCTGCCATAGCCAATCAGTAAATTTAGAACTCCAATTGAACACCAACTATATGATATGCTAAAGCTTTATGAGAACGAATATGAGAGAAACAAATGAAATGCTCTCAAGGAGTTTCCAATTTGGTTTGGGTGACACATTTAGAAACCAAATTTAGGCTAGTTATGAATTAACTCTACTCTTTCCTTTGTCAGACACAAGGTTTTCTAAGTACTTTTGAAAGATGCTTCTGCCTCCCTCCCAGACAGGAGTGGATAAAAGCCAGAAACTAAATTAAGAATATTTGTCTTTAATAAGTCCTTCTCCAGAGGTAGCATCTGCTTTTTATCTCTTCTGCCTTGAGTATGAGGGCTGTGATCTTACAACTAACAATATAGACTTAAGTCTTCAGAGTCAATCTGATTCTCAGACTAGGGAATGGCTACTCTGCCAAATGAAACATTTTCTCTTTCCCTTTTTGTAAGACACTAAGCACAAAACCCTCCTCCTTCAAGGATTCTTGATTCTAAGTAGCCTCAAGAAATAAAATGGTAGTGAGAGAAGGAGCAGAGCTTGGTGAATAGAGAGAGGAAAGGAAAAAGAGAGAAGAGTTAATAGAAAAGCAATAGAAACTAGCAGCAAGTTGGGCAGATAAATTGCCTCATTCTATAGGTAGAGAAAAAAAAAAGATAGAAAATTGAGTGATAGGTGGAGTGGAGAGATAATATATACAGAGTAGCAATGGGACACTAACAATTGTGAGTATGACAGATTGTTAATGACCTCACAAATGAGAATATAAGAGAGTTGCAGTAATTCGATAGATTGATACTGGAGAAATCTGCACATTCCCATTGATTCACTGCCTCCAATCTCCATTTCCTTATCAATATAATTATCATAGCAGGCCCAGAGAGGTAGCTCCAGGTAATTTGTACTAGGTGGATAACAGAGTCTTCTTTAATTCTGACTTAATGCAATGATAATGAGATTCATGGGCAGATCTGGGTAAGTAGAGGGGTTTTGTAGGAAAAGGAGTATGACATCTCTCTAGTTCTTGTTTACCATCTATGGGGCTATCAGCCTGGATCTCCATTTTTCTTTCCCTCACTTGTTTTTCTCTGAGTTTATAATGTGTGTGTGTGTGTGTGTGTGTGTGTGTGTGTGTGTGTGTATGTGTGCATACACACACACACACAACACTCTCTCTCTCTCTCTCTATATATATATATTAGTAAGACATACCCCATTATATATATGTATATACATTAGTAAGGCATACCCTATTAATATATACATATATATAATAATATATATATATAATATATGTATATATTAATAGGGTATGCCTTACTAATTTCTTTATTAGTTATTTAAATTTATTTTATTATTTATTTTATTTATTTATTACATAGATATAATTTATTATTATTTAAACTTCTTTGTTTAAAGAAAAAAGAAGTTGGGTAAAGATTAAAAAGGAGAAAAGAAAGCAATGAATCTCTCAACATTTAGTGAGTGCCTACCATATCCAAGGCACATATATCACTAAGTACAAGGTGAACATATGTGTGTGGGGGCAGCAGATAGGGAAGGTATAAAACAGATATAAAATGGCTTCTACTTTAAAGAAATGTATAATACACTTAGGAAGAGGAGATATCAACATCAGAAATCCAATATTTTAAAGTAGAATTTGTTCAGTGTCAATTGATCAGCACAGCTGGATACATGTTCTGAGCTTAGAAGAGTTAGAGGGCAGTGTAGGGTGGGAGTAATTAGGGAAAGCTTCATGAAAATTTTTTTTAGGTAAAACCCTTAAAATCAAAATGTTTGTTTTTCTCTTATGGCACTCAATATATATCTTTAGTACAATTGTGTGGAGCCTGAGGAAAGTTTGATTGCCAAAGAGAAGTAGGTAAAACGTTACCAGCTCTAGTGGATTCATTGGTCCCCTTTTTAGTCTTGTTCTTGAGCATTGCATTACAATGTAGGGTATTTATGGGAGGTGGTGGTGGAGGGGTTGGAGGAAGGAGTTGAAATGAATCTCTTGACATCAGGTCTATCCAGCTTCTTTGCAATTTCCCTAAATGAGTTTCAGAGAATGATTGGATAAGGACTTGGGCTAGTGGCCCAGGAATACAGGCGTTAAAAGGAATTTTGGATCATAAAATTCATATAAGAGCTCCATCTTCCAGCTCTGGGTATTTTAAAGTCTCTTACTGCTCCTCATGCCTGGAATACTTTCCCTCTCTCCTTGGCTCCCTTTAAATTATAACTAAAATCTTATCTTGTATAGGAAACTTTTCACAACTGCTCTTAATTCTAGTGCCTTCTCTCTGTTAATTTTTTTCTATATGTTTCCATTTAATTATATCCTGCAAGTAGTTTGTACATATTTACTTTGTTATTGTCTTACTCATTAGATTTTGAGCTCTTTGAGGACAGGGACTGTTTTTTTGCTCCCTTCTTTCCCCTGATTTATATCCTCAGAGTTTAGCACAGTACCTGGCACACAGTTGATGCTTAATACATATCTATTGACTGAGATAAACACTTAGACTTAAGGGAGTTGAAGTGTTAGGAGAAAAGGAATTCAAAAGATAGGACTTAAAATTACTAAGATTTCCTCTAGCTATCAAAGCTGGGTACAGCTGACTAAGGTTTGCTTCACAAAAGAGCTGAAGATAGCCTCTATGACTATTGAGCTAGGAAGCACAGTATTATACTACAAAATCACCCAAATCCATTAATCATATACAGCAAAATTTTTAGAGAAAACTAGGAAACAAGTCACATATCAGCTGAGAAATAACTGGTAACAGCAAAAACAAAACAAAAAAAACAAAACAAAAAAAACCTCCAGCAGAAACAAAGTGAAGAAGCTACATTTCAGCTGCTAGTCAGTAGCAAAGAGCATCAGCAGCTTGGCAGCATGATAGAGAACTTTAGTGACTCTATAACATCAACAGAGTAATTTTTCCTTACTATATTCCTTAGCCATTTGTATTACCTACACATTCTTTGGCCTTATGTGTTCTCTTTATTTTTATCCCACAAACATGTTCCCTGGTCACAAAAGTTTCATGTATATATCCCCTTTTATCTGGTAGAGTGTCCTACTTGTGGAATAATGTACCCCGGTGTGCATAGAAAAATCTTCCTCATCACTTTCACCATTTGACTAAGTATTTTTTGCTTTGAACTAAAGAGTTCTCTGGCCTAGTTAATGTAATTACATTAGTGGGGGCTCATGAGATATGATTTTGAGTGGATACTGGATCACTGTTTTATTTTCTATGCACCAAATGTGAAGGAGACTTTAGGAGCTACATGAGTACTTACCTTTCTCCTCTTTCCCAAGTACTTTATATGCAGGGACAAGTTTTACCCATCCTAGAGCATCTAGCACACTGCCTTGTATGCTATGAGCATCCAATAGATATTTGTTGAATGAATGAATACATCACTCAATCAATGAGATGGGACTTGATGTGGACACTTGAAGGATTGAAAAGGACAGGCAATTATAGGCAGGAGAAACACTGCTGGGAGTAAATGCAAAGGTTGCAAAAGAAAGCTTGGATACTGAAGGAGGAGGGCAAGAAAAAGAGACAGAGAATGTGAGAGGACTAGAAGACTGAAAAGACAGATAAAGAGATGGCAGCTACTCAAATGATAGAAAGGTTTTTTTTTCTCTACTGTACTCACTACGCCAAGGTCTCTGGACAATTTGATAATATTAGACAAAGAATTGATTTTGGAATTTGACTGAGGGATGAAAGAAATGGACCAGGAAGAGTTCAAGAGAAAGGAAGAAGTGGAAAAGAAAAATCCCTGAGCAGAGATATCAGAATTGTAGGGAAGCAAAAAGAAGTAAAAGTGTAAAGTAGAGGTACCATGGAGAGGAGCTGTCTCCTGAAATACAGGCAGACATTGTTCATTGAAATGACTCTTGTCTTTAGTCAACCTTTGCCCCGGCTCCTGCCCCATGGTGATTTCTAAACTAGAGCCAATTCCCAGGAAAATGACACTCACTTTTCCCCTCCTTTTATTTCTTCAAATCAGAATTAGTTTAAAAATAGTTTCCTCCCTGGTGCTGGGATGCTCTGTCACTTGGAGAAGGAGGGTAATTATGAAAGACGAGGGTGTAATGCGATTACTGCCGGCCCCATTGTGTCAGCAGAGACAGCATCAGGGTTGCCTTGTGAATTCAGATACCTCTCGTTTCCATCAGCACTGGCCCTTTATTGGGCCTGTCAGGTTTCTGAAAAGAACCGGAGGGCAGAAAACTCCTTATAGACAGGACTTGGTGGCCAAACCTGAAGCTGTCAGGACAGAAAATGCCATGAGAGGATAGGATGAGTCGGGCTGAGGCACCGCAAACTGACCCCACCTAGCCTTTTATAAACTCTAAGCAACTGGTTTCACCTTGGGGGCCACTTTGGCAGAAGGCAGTTTTGATAGAAATTAATTAGAATCATTGAGTCCTAGAGTATCAGAGCTGGAAAGCTCTCCCCACGCCTTTGTTTTATGGGTGAGAAAATTGATCTCCAGAGAGAGAGAAAAAGGACTTACTCAAAAATCACATAGGGTATTAATGTTAAAGATGGAACTCCTTCCTCAGTGAGATAACCACCATCAATTTACATTCATCAATTTACATTCATAAATTTACCCAATTTATCCTTGAATTATTTAACTGCTAAAGATGTGATTGATGAGAAAGAACAAAGGTTTCTGTTGAAACTTTTGAGTTTGAGGAGATGCGGTTTTTATTCCTAGCTCTTCCAGTAAATAACACTGTGACTTGTCCAATTCACTTATGCTCATAGGATGATTGTGTTGAATGAGACCACCCATAGAAATCCTTCAGTCTAGCCCCTTCACTTTACAAATGAGGAAAGTATATCCCAGAGATATTCAATGACTATCTTGGGATCATACAGGTGGCATAATTGGGTTTCTAACTTGGTTCTTTTGTATCCAGATTCTATGTTCCCCATTTTACCATTCCTCCCTCTGGATTTCAGTTTTCTTATTTTAAATGGAGAAAGTGAATTAGATAGACTCTAAAACCTTCCCAGCTTCCCCTCCCTTCACTTAAAAAAAAAATCTATGAAATTGTTTGGAAACAACAGATTATGGACCATACACACACACACAGACCCAACAAGTTTAAAAAATCTTTTTTTTTCTTAAGAATTTACAGATTAAACAGATTGAAATATACTTTTTTTTGCTTTATTTTCTTGAGGATTTCTTTTTGGAGGGAAGATTTATATTTTCTTTTACAACCAGACTTTTATGGAAATGTTTTGCATACTTTCATATCTCAATGCAGGGAGGGTAGAGAGTAAGGGAGAGAATTTGGAATTCAAATCTTTAAAAAATTTTTAAAAAGATTGTTTTATATGTAACCAGGGAAAATAAAATATTAAATAAATAATATGAATTCACAGGTTGTTAGTAACAGAAGCAACCTTCAGAGTTATCTGGTGCAAAGATATTCATTTCACAGATGAGGAAATTGAGATAACCTTGATAGTTAGTGGCAGAGCTGAGATGATAATTGGGACTAGAATCTTTCTCCTGGCACATAAACACATGTACATTTATAAGTATGTATGTGTGTGTGTGTGTATATATACACACACACACATATATATATACACACACACATACATATATATGAGTGTGTATCTATACAATATAATAGATATAATACATTTATACTGTATATATGATATACATATATAGGATATATGATATACAATGTGGAATATATGTGATACATATGTAGATACATATGATATATAGAATCATATGATACATATAATATATGACAAATAACATACATATATGCACATACACATAATATATAGAAGACTACAATATCCTTTTTAGTAAGAAAGTTTCAGAGATGTTGATACTATAGTATGGCTTAAAAATAACCTTATTCTTTCATGCAAAGAATTTTGTTTACATTGGATTTGTATGTATTCCTTTAAGCCTGTTTCATTTATTTACTCTTCAACAAAGACGTTAGATGACACAATGAATATAGGATTGGAGTCAGGAAGAACTGAGTTCAACCTCAATCTTGGATACTTACTAGCTGTGTGACCCTAGTTAACTCACTTTACCTCTTCTGTCTCAGTTTACTATACTATAAAATGAGAATTAGAACAGCACCTACTTTGCAGGATTGTTGTGAGGATGAAATGAGATAATATTTGTAAAGTACTTACCACAGCACCTAGTATATCACAGGTGCATCATAAATTCTTGTCTTCTTCCTTCTTCAGTGAAAATAGAGATTAGCAATTGACCATTTTTTGCATATATTTACAGCATCTTTAATGAATTGCCTCTTAGCCTACTAGGCAGCTAAATGGTACAGTGTATAAAGGTCTGGCTCTGGAATCAGGGAAATGTGAATTGAAATCCAATCTCAGAATAATAATAATTGCATAATTATTCACTCAGGTTTCCTTTGGTTCTTCAATTCCTTTTTTTTCCCTCAGTGCTTTTCTCTGTGAGCACTATATTTTTGGTTTTATGGAATCAGATTCAGTAGTTGGCTGTTTCTCTGTCTTTGTTTTCAGACATAATACTTTGCCCTTTTCCATACTTGATTATATCTTTCACATTCTTAAAACCTAATGATGAATGTTAGTGACCTTTAGCACTTCCCCCTCCCCAATTTGTTGTTTCTCCAAATATCAACATTAATTGCAACCAACATAGCTCCAGTCAGTACATGTGGACTTTTGTTACTATTGTGCATTCTGATGGTTTCTATGCTGGTCAAGGATCTGATTAATCCTTCACCTTTCAAACTCCTTGCTACCAAGTGTTGTTGATATCTAAACAAACTACTTGCTTTACATTTATTCTAATAATTCAGCCACCATGGTAGGTTGCAATAAAGCCATATTTTGATGTCCTCCACAAATTCTCCATATACACCTATGAATGTCTAACTGAGAAGAGCCATAGGAATAGCTGGTTTGACAATCATTAAACTTTTGCATCACACAAAGATTTTCCAAACTAAAGTAACACTCCTTTCTGGAATGTGCTCTCCTATTTATCAATCCACATTTCACTCATCCTTTTCTTACAATACAGATTAAATTTGAACCCCATGGGGATTTTTCACCAAAAACTCATACTTTCAATGATGTCTCTGGACTCCTTTTGTACATGTAATCAGTGGCTTCAAACTGAGTACTTAGTTATTTGCTGGATTGTATTTTTCTGTGCCAATAATGACTTGCAAAAAAAGAACTGGCATAAAAGACAACATCATGAGTGTGTATAACTAGAAAGGGAGATCATGTGGTGAGATGTATGGTCCAAGTACTTTACTTATAATCTACTTGGACTTGGATGCCACCTACAAAGACACTGGAGATAGGGCATAATGAGAAAAAGCCAAAGGGTGGGTTTAAAACACAACAGCTAGAATTTATAATGCACATTAAGGATTCCAAAGCAGTTTTACCTACTATCTTATTTAATCCTCCCAACTATCCTGTGAGGTAAATGCTAGTCTTAATTCTTTTTACAGATGAGTAAGCTGAGGCAGACATAAATGACTTGATTTGCTCAGGGTCATACTGTTAGTAAGTTCCCAAGACAGGATTTCAATTAGATTCTTTCTGACTCCAAATTCAGAACTCTATCTACCAAGCAATGTAGCAGAATTAAATCAGAAGAGAGGGAGATTGATTTAGTGCTACCTATTTGGAGGAGCCTTATTCATTCTTCCTTTCTAGTCAATGTTATTTATGTAATATAAGGGAAAATCTCCTTTCCCTTTGTGGGGAGATGGAGGAGAAAATGAAAGAGAAAGAAAGAGGAAGAGATACAGAGGCAGAAACAGAGAGAAACACACACAGAGAGGGGGAAGAGACAGAGACAGTTTCTAAACAGACTGCAAAACTCAGGGAATACAAATATAAATACATGGGAAAAGAATCTGCCCTCAAGAAGCTTACATTCTAGTGGGGAATACAATAGGAGGCTCAAAGGCAGGGAGAGTGTATGATTGACTAGTCAGTTTAGTACCACACTATCTTATTGGACCTCTGAGAAATACTGACTGGATATTGATCTGCTTGAGAGGGTTTTTTGCTACAAATAGAACAACACTTCTATATATGCCTGCTAGTTCCCAGTGGGAGAAAGAATTAGTCTCTTGGGTACCGTCTTACCTAATGAAATAACTAAAAGATTTGTGGGCTGAAATGAGATGCCTGCGCTGAATGTTTTGATGTATCTGCTTTTATTTTTTCTAATATTATGATTAAAACAACCTGCCCAAATTATGCCTTGGTAAATATGCTAGAATGAACTACTGCAGAGAGGGGACAGAGTACTAAGTTTTCCCAGGCCATGTGTTGATTACAGTTCCAGCAGTTTGATTGGATAAATCTGTAATAGAATCTGTAGACAGAGGAGTCAAGCATTGCCAGCCACAAAGAGATAGAAGTAAGGGGAGAGAGGCAATCAGCTCTTGGAGAGCTTGAGAGCTTGTTTTTTTTTTTTTTTTATTGCAGGGGGAACTTCAGTTTTGGGTGGAGTACATCATCAAGGGTGAACACTTCCTTGATGACCTTGACTTTTGCTACTAAATAGGGCCAAGATCCCAGCCTTTCTCCCTTCTCCCTCTCTTTCCCTCTCATCTATGAAATATTAAAAGATCTAAAGCAGGAGTTTTAAACCTGAGATCCACAGAAGGGGTCTGTGGATAGACTTCAGAGAGTCTTTGAACTTAGATGGGCAAAGAAATTACAACTTTATTTTCACTAAACTCTAACTCAAATGATCATTTACTTTACTTATGAATATAGGAAATAAATCACAGCGTTATTGCCTTGGTCTGCATTAGAAATCACAGATATTTTCACATCCCATTACAGCTGTTATAGACATCTTGAGATATCATTTACACTTATCATTACTTCAAAATTACTATAGTTATTAGATCTACCACCAGACTGCATATCATTACAGTCTTTCTGTGTACATACTATATTTCAATGGAATTGATTTTTTTTTTTTTTTTGTAACTCTGTGTCCTTTCCTCACTTAAAAATGTTATTCTGGGAAAAGGTCTTTCTTGAGACTTTCTCACACCAAAAAAGTGAAGGATTGCTGATCTGAAGGAAAGCATTCATCCTGTTGATTAAATGATCTAAAGAAAATGTTTGAAAGGACATATTCAAGAATTGCATGGGATAAAAAGGTATAGATGCCAAGGATTGAGAAAGGAGTCGGTCTATCAAAATATAAAATTTTGATTCTCTCGAATTTTTTCATGTGTATATACCTTGTTTTCAAACTGAATTGTGAACTCCATGTGTCACTCAACATATTTTTATGTAACACCTACTGTGTACTTGGAAAGTCAAAAGATGGTCTCTGAGCTCAAGAACTTCTCAGTCTAATGGAGAGGACAACATTCAGATCACTATGTACTAACAAGCTATATGCAAGATAAATTGGAGACAATAAACAGAGCAGACACTAGATTTAAAAGAAATTGGGAAAAGCTTCCTCTAGAAGATGGGATTTTAGCTGGAGGAAGACAGGAGGCAGTGTTTATTTATTTATAGTTTTACAATTATAGAGCATTTCACTTGCTCAGAGATGCAGATATTTTCTTGTTTTTTTTTAGGGAGATATTGTTCTTATCACTCACTTTGTAGTGGAATTGAGTACATGATAGATAATCAACTTGTGAGCACCAAGAGGTTTCATACAATTTGTGAGTCCCTTGGTTGAATGAGGTGCCTAAATCTAGTGGCTAAAGCTAAAACTTTGATACTCTAACAATTTTAAATATTACTACTACTAGTAGTGGTGGTAGTAGTAGCAATAATTAAAATTTATGTAACATTTTAACATTTACAAAGTATTTTATACATATTATCTGATTAGATTTTTACAGCAAAATGTAAAATAGATACTATTATTATTCCCATTTTATAGATGGGGAAACGGACATTAAGAGTTCAAGATTAAGGTTACAAAGATATTAAATATCTGAGGTGGAGTTAGAATTGAGATCTTCCCTACTACAAAGTCAGCATGCTAATCATCGAGCATCCTCATTTTTCTAGATTTTTTTTTTGGGGGGGGCAGGTTTAACACTACTGATTATCCTCTTGGGTATACTCTTCTCTATAAATTTCTTGACACTATTCTCTCTTGGTTTTCCTGCTATCTGACCATTCCTTCTCAGTCTTCTTTGGTGGGTCTTCTTACAAGTAATGGCCACTAACTTGGATGTTTCCTAAGGCTCCATCCTGGATCATTGTATCTTCTACCTCTACATTCCCTCCCTTTATCATATCATCATCCTCCATGGATTCACTTAGCATGTCCATAGAGATGATTCCATAGCTACATATCCAGAACCAATCTCTTTCTTGAACTCATCTTTTTTTTTTTTTCAAAAGAATGATTTTTTAAAAAAAAATTTAAACATAAAAAAGTGAGTTAAAAACAATGGAGTTAAAATAAAAGTCTTACTTTTTAAACTATCCAAATTCAAAAATGTAAACTTTCTTTTTTATTATTATTATTATAACTTTTTATTTACAAGACATATGCATGGGTAATTTTTCAATATTGACCCTTGCAAAACCTTCTGTTCCAACTTTTCTCCTCCCCCCCCCACCCCCTCCCTTAGATGGCAGTTAGACCAACACATGTTAAATACAATATATATATATACATACATACATACATACATACATATCTATATATACACACACGCATATATATATATATATATATGCATATCCACACAGTTATTTTACTGCACAAGAAAAATAGGACTAAGACATAAGGTAAAAATAATCTGAGAAGGAAATCAAAAATGCAAGCACACGAAAACAGAGGGATTGGAAATGCTATGTTGTGGTTCATACTCATTTCCCATAGTTCTTTTGCTAGGTATAGCTAGTTCTCTTCATTATTGAACAAATGGAATTGATTTGATTCATCTCATTGTCCATCAGACTTGTTCCTCATATAGTATTGTTGTTGAAGTATATAGCAACCTGGTCCTGCTCATTTCACTCAACATCAGTTCATGTTAAGTCTTTCCAGGCCTTTCTGAAATTATCCTCTTGGTCATTTCTTACAGAATAATAATATTCCATAACATTCATATACCACAACTTATTCAGCCATTCTCCAATTGATGGGCATCCATTCAATTTCTAGTTTCTGGCCACTACAAAAAGGGCTGCCACAAACATTTTCACACATATAGGTCCCTTTTCCTTCTTTAAGATCTCTTTGGGATATAAGTCTAGTAGTAACACTGCTGGATCAAAGGGTATGCACAGTTTGATAACTTTTTGAGCATAGTTCCAAATTGCTCTCCAGAATGGTTGGATTTGTTGAACTTATCTTTTAATACCAACTGCCTTTTGCACATTGCAAATTGAATGTCTCATAGATATTTTGTCCTCTTCTCCCAATTCTCCCTATTTCCTAATTTTCCTTTTTTAAGGAAATTTTCCATTTTTAAGGGCCCCAACAGATTACAAGTTACCCAGTCTTAGAAATTCAGTTTCATTCACATTCACATATTGCCTATTGCTAAGTCTTATTTCTAACCTTCTAACCTAACATCTCTTATATTTATCCCATTCTCTTCACTTACACTGCTACCACACTGGTGCAGGCTCTCACTGACTCATGTTGGAATTTTTGTAATAGTCTTTGGGCTGTTGTTCCTGCTTCAAGTCTCTCCCTATACCGATTCATTTTTCACTCAATTTTCAAAATGATTTTCCCAAATCAAAGTTCTGACCTTTTTTTTTTTTTTTTCTCTAATCATGGTTCCCTATTACTTGCAGGATCAAATATAAAATCCCATGTTTGGCTCTTAAAGCCTTTCATAACATGGTCCTTTTTTATTTTTCTAGTCTTCTTCCATGTTATTATCCTTGTAGATATTATATGACCAATCTGCACTAGCCTTCTGACTAACCCTCAAATAGGAGTCTTCATCGCTCTGCTTTGGATCTTCTTTTGGCTGTTCCTCCAAACCTGAAATGTTTTTCCATCTTGTCTCTATCTCCTAGTTTCCCTAACTTCCTTTAGAATTCAGAACATATTTTTCTTCTCTAGGAGGTACTCTTCCCTCAGAGATTATCTTCCATTTACATCATATCTATCTATATCTGTCTATGTCTATATCTATATCATATACCTATCTCTATCTATATATAGATAGAGATAACTATTTCTATCTATTTATCTATCATCTATCTATCTTGTATATACATCATTGTTGGTATGTTGTCTCTTCTTTTAGAATATAAGGTTCTTGTGGATGAAGACTGTTTTTTCCTTTTTTGGATGTTTGTTTCTATCTATATCTATATCATATATCTATCTATATTTATATAGAGATAGAGATATCTATCTATCTTGTATATATCATTGTTGGTATGTTGTCTCCTCCTTTAGAATATAAGGTTCTTGTGCATGGGGACTGTTTTTCCCTTTTTTGGTTGTTTGTGTCTAACTTTATCTATATATGCCTATGTATATTTATATCCATATCCTATATCTACCTATAGCTATATATAGATAGAGATATCTATCTATTTCTATCTATCTATCTATCTATCTATCTATCTATCTATCTATCTATCTATCTACCTACCTATCTTGTATATACATCATTGTTGGTATGTTGTCTCCTTCTTTAGAATATAAGCTTCTTGTGGATGGGGACTGTTTTTCCCCTTTTTGGATGTTTGTGTTTTTCCCCAGAATTTATCTGACACATAGTACCTGACACGTAGAATAAATGCTTTTTGACTGACTGACTTATTATAGGTGAAAATGTACTGTTTCATTGTTCATGTTATAAACTAGTTTATGTGTGCAATTCTAATAATATGGTATTAAAAGACATAAATCTTTCTCTTGGTTTTGTTTGCATTTTTCTTCTCTCTTTCTAGGAAGGGCACTCAGTCCCATCTAGAACTTAAGCATGGAAAAATGCTTCAGACAGAGATTCACTGGTAATTATAGGATACCATTCATACAGCCTCAGATGGAATTAACCCTGATTTCTCTATGTTCATATCTACTCTTTTCCCCAGTGTTCCTTAGAATTGCAATATTCTCCAGGGAAGCAAAAAGGTCCTCCATGATTCATTCTAATGTTATTTTTTCTTCAAAAATATAAAATATGAAAATAAATCAACTATATCAGCTATAGATAATTCATTCCATCTTTTCTCCATTTTTTTTCTGCTTTCTTTCCCTCCCACCCTGGAATTCTTTCATAACCTATAGCCTCCTTGATCCATCATTTATGGATTCCTTCATCATATATCAAGCCCCAAAACGTGTTGTGGTCAGATCAGTTTGGAAATGTTGCCCTACCCCTTAGCCCATGTGGAACAGTGAAAAGTTACTGACTGACTTATTATAGGTGATTTGGAGGATTGGAGGACATTGGTATATGTGCTTCAGGAGAAATCTGGCATTCATAGTTTTAATAAACCATTATGGTGTCCATGATGAACATTGGAGTACAGGTCCAGGGCAAGCAAGGGGAAGAAATACCTATTTCCTTCTGCCCAAAACTTGATGGAAGGGGATAAAGAAGTTCCAGAATCCCAATGGTCACTGTCAGTGAGGCTGACCTCAGAAATAGGTTCAAGTGGAAAGGGAGTTCACCTGGCTTGTGGCCATTGGGTAATGGCAAGAGGGAAGGAGGAAATACCATCTGGTACTTATTGTTTTATTTAATTATTCTTGCTTACTCAAGTTGTTTCTATCTGCTGGAGGAGCACAAGTGCTGACAGCACCCTCTAAATTTCAGTTTCAAAGATCCTGCTTCCTGGGAACTTACAGACTGAATTGCCCCCCAGAGATTAGAACTTTGGTTTAGAAGCTCAAACAGCTTTTTATTCTTGTCTCTGATCTGACTAAAGGTATTTAGTTAATGAGACCTCACTTTTACTCCTCTGATTACTTTTGAAAGCAGAGTTCTTTAATGCCTATTCTTTTAGAAATTCTTTTCCTTCCATGCCTTTGCTCTACAAAATATATTTTGTTCTCCATTGGTGTCCATATGACACCACTTTGGTCCATTTTGTAAAGGGAGAATGCTATATAATCCAAATGTTGTTTTATTGATGTTAAATCCAGGGTAAATATTGCAAAAATAATTGACTTTTACATGTCTCTGTTGGTATAAAGGGGACACTTGAATATTCGATCATAAGTGGTTGTCTTATTAACAATATAATATTACAAATCACAAGCTTGAAGGTTCAGGATGAATCCAGCCAATAGATTCGGTATGTAGATCCATATGCACAAATCAAATAGTTATATTTGATAAGATCCAAATTGGCTTGGGTAGCTTTACCTCTGCACCTGAAATGATTCATATAAAGATTTCTCAAACTGTAGCAAACCTGAGGTCACCATTTTCTTACCTTAACCTAATTAATGTCCTTTCTCCATTCAACCCCATCCCTAATTGACAAATACTAGCTGCCCATCTTCATATCTACATCCTGGTCTTCTTCAATTCCCAGATAAAATCCTATGTACTACAGAAAACTTTTTCCAATCACCTTAATTCCCATGACCTTCCTCTGTTGGTTATTTCCAATTTAGCATGTTTGGGCATTGTTATTTGCATATGTTCTCTCCCCAATCTAAGCTCCTTGAGATCTGGGGCTGTCGTTCAATTTTCTTTGTACCCCAATCTTTAGTCCAATATCTGACTCATAGTAGGTCATTAATACATGTTTACTGACTAACTCACTATTTCTGTTTATAACAAATATTCAAGAACTGATATCTTAAAAAGGAAGTTGTTTGAAGGAAAAGGGAAATAAATTCTAAAAAAGCAAACAAGATCACAAATAATGCCATGATCATTTGGAAAGAAGACAGATGAATTTAAAAAAGAGAAAAGAAAAGGGGTCAAGAGAGTAATGTCACTTTGTAGGGAGATTACTGATGAGCTCAGATTTTAAAAGGTTAGCCAAACAAAAAAAGGAAAAAATCACCAATGGCTTTTCAAAAGATTAGCATGGAGCTAGCTATATGAATGCTTTTAGGAAGGTTAGAACTTGGAGCTATATCTTGAAAAAAATGCCCAGCACAAAAATATAACCTTTTAAACACTATGCATTAGGGAAGACTACATATGAGGAAAATAGGGAGCACAGCAGTTAGAGCATGGATCTAAAGTAAAGAAGGACTGAAATCAAATGTGGCCTCAGAGACTACCACTATGTGGCCCTAGCTAAGTCACTTAGCATGTCTGTCTTAGTTTCCTCAACTGTAAAATAAGGATCATAAAAGCACTCTCTTCCAGGATTGTAAGGATCATAGTTGAAAGTGCTTAGTGCAATTCTGGCACATACTATGTACTTAATAAATATTTGAATAACAATGAAGAAGTAGTTTGTCAGTTTTGATGAAAGGTATTTCATCTAAAATCCTTCCTCACAAGTACTGTGAGTACTGGGTTTATAGGATTTTGTACATCTTTGTGTATAGGTGCCCAAAATGCTTCTATTGTTTGATATTTACCTGTTATAGGTGTTGGGATGCCCTGGGATTTTTCCATGAGGTAAGGATCTGATTGGTGCTAATTAGCATTATTGGAGAAGGGAGACTTGTAAAAGCAGAGATGATGATGTAGGAGTTATTGTGAGAGAAGAGAATGGTCAGTATAAAGAGATAAGCAAGATTTCTATAACATCCCTGAACCCGAGTTGGACAGAATACCACTGGTCCCAGTGCTCAAACTGAAAGGGAAACCTGCCAACCAATCAACATCTATTAAGCTCCCACTTTGTGACAGGTACTGTGATAAGCCCTGAGTTTATGAAGAAGTACAAAAAAGACTGGTCTCACAGGCATATTGGCCACCAAGAGCAGGAGAGACCCACAACCTCATGGATTAAGACAGAAGTTTTTCAGTTGCAAGTGGAGGCAAATTATACTGAAGTCTAAATATTCTTTTCCAACATGTGGATCTATAAGAGACTGTATATATCTGTAATATGAATGCTAATAACTGCTTCTATTGTGTCACAGTAGATAGAGAGCTGGACCTAAAATCAGAAAATCTTGAATTCAAATCCAGACTAAGACACTCTTACTAGCTGTGTGACCCTGGGCAAATCACTTAATCTATGTCTGCCTCAGTTTTCTCATCTATTAAATGTAGCTAATAGTAGTACTCCCTCCTCTCCCCTCCCTCCCACCATGGTTGTTGTAAGAATCAAATGAGATAATATTTGTAAGTTGTTTTACAAAAGCTATAACATTGTATAAATGCTAGCTTTTAACATTCACTTTTGCAATGTGCTCTTATTAAATGTGTTCTTGTTTGATTTATGGCTCTTGCCTAGTCTAACATGAATAGTTACTAAATATCTAGACCTGAGCATGAGTCCCAGTCTGTTTCGGAAGGCGTGATGGAGCTACCTAGGGATAATGCTAATTATGCAAAATACTCTAAATTATATCCAAGTAATATGTGAATTCAGAATTCATTGTTACATCAGGGAATGTTGGAGAAAAACCATAGAGCAGTGTAATTGATAATTCCTGGAAATTTTGTAAAACACCCTATTAACCAGATGATTTATGAGTGTTTAGTAAAGGAAATGATGAGCAGTAGAAGTTAACATAGGTTCACTGAGAATAAGTAATATCTTGTTAATTAACCCAATTCTCTTTTCGGAGGTGGTTTTTCATATAGGAACACAGTAACACAGTAACATAGAAACACATGAGGAAACCTTTAGGTTTCCTCAAGGCATTTGGCAAAATGAATCTTTGTGAATGAGATGGGGAAATATAGGCTAGGTGATTATAGAGTGAAGTGGATTCATGACTGTTGAATGATCACATATCTGCATCATTGAATAATGGAACAATAGGAACCTAAAGGGAATCTCTATTAGAGAATCATAGGGGTCAATGTTTGAATTGCTTCTTTTCAAGAATATTAACAAGTAATTTGATGAAGACACCCATCAAAGCATATATTATTAAGAGTAAAGGTTGTTGTGGAATTAAGAGGGAAAAATGGAGAAACGGGTGGGACTCCAAAGCTTAAAGGGGATTCAGGTACCCATTAGAAATGAAAGGTAAGGAAAAGAAAATAGCTAGACTTTAAGTAAATTAAGATTTTTCTTAATGTTTTTCAAATATTAACTCATTTGATTCTCATAATTACTCTATTAAGTAGGGTTATGATGCCCATTTTACAGAAATGGAAACTGAACTTGAGAGACCTTAAACAATTTTCTTCTGGTCATACAGATAACAATTTTTTTTTTTTTGTGTTCTTTTTTTTGGGGCAGGATTAAAACTCAGTTCTTCCTTATTTTAATTCTATACTTTATCTACTATGATTTCTGCAATAATTAATATTTATATAATGCTCTAAGCTTTCAGTTATTTACACACATTATCTCATTTGATCTTCACAATAAACCTGTGAGATAAATGCTATTATTAACCACAATTTACAAATGAGGAAACAGACTAAAAGAGATTAAGAGGCTTATCCACCCAACTTGTAAATGTCTGAAGCAGGAATCAAGTCTTCTTAACTCTAAGGCTGGCCCTCCATTTCCTTTTATATTTAGGTTCAGGTCTGGTTTTTGTCAATTTGGAGGCTGAGAGACTAATCTGGGAGCAGTAATTGAGGCTATATGGAAGATAAGCTCATAGTCACAGTGAGACTAGTTTTGTTGTATGTTACAATGAAATTGAACATAGAGTAATGTGACCGTAGTTTCAATGTTTGTATCAATCAATCAATATTTATGAAGCATCTGCTATGTGCCAGGCACTATGCCAAGTACGGGGGATATAAAAAGAAACAAAAGACATTGCTTGCCCTCAAAGACCTGACAATCTAAAGGGAGAAACAACAAACTATCCACAGGATAAATAGTGATGTGATTATGATATAGGGTTTGGCACCAAATGATGGCAGGCACCCAAAGTTGGCATTCGGTCACGTGAAGAATTCACAACGGCCATTCCCTTTGGCAAAAGATAGATTTAGGGGAATAGGTTACAGACAAAATGAAGGGATACGGCAGACAATGGGAATGGTAAATGTGAAATAGAGTTGGGAGAGCATATGAAAGACAAGTTCCTCAATGGGACTCACCCAGTACAAAGGGAGTACCCCCATGAGGTTGGGATGTACCCTTAGCTGATAGGCTGAATCCTGAAAGGGACTTAGTGCCCTCAAAGAGTTACCAATATGGAGAAATGGGGTTGAGAAGCTTAGGACAGAGCTTAGCTCCTTAGCTTAGTGGGTAGAGAAGATACCACATGGCATGGGGGAAGGGGAAAGGCAGCACAACGCAGACTGCCATGGAAGACTGAGCCAACGTGGGGTCAGTCATTATGGCATGGGCCATAATGGAAGAATTTCACTCCAGGGATTTGACATAATTTGGATGTCTGAGTGGACTACTTCCAGTGGGTGGGGGAGACCACAGAACTAAACTGGTCTCAGATTATCAGAGACCTCCTTCTTCCTGCCCCAGGGAATCATTTTTAACAATTTTTCAGTTTCTCTCTGCTCGCACATCTACCATTCAGGACCTTATCATTAGGACTTGTCCAAGATCACTCAACTGAAAGATTTGAATCCTGATTTACAGATGTCCCATCTTCATAGCACCATAGATAAAATGGAGAGTGTTGTTGTTTAGCTAAATCATATGTGGTTGGGTAGTAGTTAGATAGTTAGCATTTTGTCACTGAACTGAAGGCTGTTTTACTTTTTACAATAAGGTCAGGTTATTACTAAGCAGGGGAAAGCAGTCCTTTCAGATAAGTCAGTCTACCTGAAGCAGCAATGCATCTTGCAGGAGGACTTGGAGGCAGCAAGTCAAGAAGTAACCATCTTCTCTCCTTAGACTCCACCAGAGACAGTCCAGGACCCTGAATTTAAGAGCAATTTTCCTCAAACCATGAGACCTGCTTCTAGCACAGCCCCTGCAGCCAATCATTAAAGGGGAAAAATCATTATGGAGAAGAGCTCTATCTACTTTCCTCCCCACCACCAGCAACAAATACTGACCAGATGTCACAAGAGGAACACAATAATCCTAGAAGGGGCAGCCCTTCTCAAATCACTGGTTCTGTTTCCAGCCCACCTCTCATGAGTATCTCTGAGGGAAGTAATTCATGTCAAGAAGGAGTCACTTGTCCCCATCAATTGCCATCTGCATTAGGAGAGCCAATGTATATCAAGCAGTTGAGCATCTTGAAGGAGAGACAAGAGGTAGGCTGTGTCATAAAAATCAACCACTACTACCACTTTGACCAGCATCCTCCTCAAACCTTATGATCTAGGACCCTAAATATAAGAGTTTTGGGATTAACTATACTTCTAGCCCCCTGTCTGAAGTCATCCTCCAAAGAAGCAACCATTATGGAGATATAACCTAGCAACTTCTTCAATAGCTACAGCTACCAAAGACTCATCAAAGAAAGCTCTTGCCAACAAAGTCCTTGATACCATCAAATAATTCAGCTGATACGATTTATCAGCAGAAATTACATTAAAGAAAGTGCATTACCATCTGCTTTGCTGCTTCACCCTAATAACCATGAGACCTTTCTATTTAACTTGCAGTTTCCATATATATTGTTAGAATGAGGGTTCCTTTAGAAAAAGAACTATCTTACTTTTCTGTTTGTTGAAAAATGCCTTCATTCATTCATTCATTCATTCATTCATTCATTCATGTGCAAAGAGTGTGTCTGAGGAGTGGGCAAGGGATCTTTTGTTGGTTTCCTTCCTCAGATTCACTCTCATGCTAGGGTTGGAGAATTGGAATTGATAAGATTTTTGAATTTGCCTAGCAACTGTGGTGAATCTGCCTCCTTTCTTCAGCTTTCTAATGGGAAAACTGATCCTGGTTTGTGTTAGTAAGCACATTCCAACAGGGAAATCATTACAAAAGTGGTTCTCCTACAGAGTAAGACACCAGCTGGATTCCTAAACAGATAACCTTGAAAAAGTTGTTTCACAGTTGTTTTTGACTCTGTGATCCCATGGACTATACTGTTCATGAGGGTTTTTTTTTTTTTTTTTTAAGCAAAGATATTGGTTTGCCATTTCTTTTTCCAGTTGTGACTTACTCAGGGTCACACAGCCAGTAAGCCAAATTTGAACTCAGATCTTTCTCAGGTCCACTGCTCTAACTAAGCACTCTGACATCTTGCTGCCTCTCCAGAACAAGTTAGGTTTTTTTTTTTTTTTAAGTTATTAAAGGGAATATATTTAGAGATAATGACTCAGTACATCTAGAGCTTAACTCTGATGTTTGATGGCATCATGGAGATGACCCTTAGTTCTTAAAAGCTATTTCAGTGGAGTTCTATAACAGGACCTAGCAAGGTGGAAAGGTTTGGAGTAAGGATACAGGAATGGACAAATGTCTCTGAGAGCAGCAGTGGTTTTTTGTTTTTCTTTCAGTCCTCAGCACTTGGCACATACTTAGTCCAGGACTTGGCTTTAATAAATATCCTATAGGGTCACAGACAGTGGGGAAATTCTGGGTGAGGTATAAGACCCTTCAGCCCAGAGGGAACCTGCTGACAACATCTGGTTCGGCTTTCATCTCCCCTTGGGGTATCTCACCCTTCCTGAGAAGTGAGGGGGCAATGACAACCTGTGTTGTACTTGAAACAAGAGATACTTATAGTAAAAGATGTATTTACATATAAATATCAGGGTGCTTATAGTTAGCACATGCTCAGTATGCTGTAGTGACGTAATTATACTAAGGTATTTAGGGGCTGAGAGAACTTGAAATAAATGGACTCCATGTTTGACCATCCATGTGGGTCCCTACTTCATCATTCCTCCACTAAGACCAAGGACTCGGGCTGGTCCCAAGATCCCCCAGTGAGCTAGTCTGGATGTCATATTTTGGCATCCCAGCGTGAGGACTCTAAAAATCACAGTATATTTAGGCACCCCAACTTGAGGACTCTAGAAAGCACACTGCAAAATACTACTTGACTAACTGACTATACTAAGTTTATCAAGAGTCATCCTTATAGGGCAAGAAAGGGCTGAATTTTTAGCAGCTCTCAGAAGCTGTTGACCAAAGCCAGGGTAGCTAACCTACATTACTGGAGGGGATGATCACACAGGTGAAATTAAAATCAGATGATTCAAGAACTGACTAATAATAATTGGCCCTTTATAGTGCTTTAAAACTTGCAAAAGACTGTATATGTTGTATTACATTTAAGCTCATAACAATCTCGTGAGACAAATCCTACAGGCAGGTATTTCATCCATTTTATGGATGAGGAAACTGAGACTTAAAGAGAACAAATGGCTTGTCCAACCTCACCTAGCTTAAGGGAGTCCAGTACTCTACACACTGTAAAGTGCTATGCAATAACATCTCCCTATCCAACAACTCACAAGACTATCATATCCTTATGGATAAATTACTTCACTATTTTAGGACCCAGTTTCTCTATCAAATGCCAAGTTTGATTTGATGAGTTTGGAGATTCTTCCTAACTTCACTATTCTGTTGCTTTTTGAGCACTTTTGGTGGACTGGAGCGGACCTCAGGACAAATTACTCTATTTAACAATAGATAACGGTCTACTGTTAGGAGACTAAATATACTGTGGATCTCCTCCCCCACCAGTCTCTCTCATTGATTGCTCTAGGATCTCAAGGCCTTTCTCATTTTTGATTACTAATACCTTTCACATTGTTTTCTTCCTTATTGACCTTGGCACCTGTCAGCCCTGTCCATATTCCTTAATTGTCTCTGCATGCAGGGTGTCTGTCTTCTGTAGAAGAGTTGGACTTCTTCTGATTCCTCAGCTCTTGTCAAGCATATTGATTCGTTTGGCTCTTCTTAAGAGGTGATCTATGGCTTTCTTTGTCCTTAGACTGAGGAAGCTGGCTATAAGCCATTTCTTCTAGAGACTCTTAACTCAAGGTGCCAAACTCAGGTAGATTTTTACAACTGAGGAGAGATAAAGAGTTTTAGGGCCCACATGCTTTCCCCTTTTCCTGTAAAAGAAGCCTTTTAAATCCAGGCTAGTTATAGTTAGCTACTGTATTTTTATTCTGACTTTAAAAAGAGGGAGAGTCATGTTTCAAAACATTTTATCCTTTGCTACTTGTCTTGTGCTATCGCTGAATCCTAATATTGATTCACTGGCATTCAGATCTTGGTTTATATTATTACCACATTTCTGGCTCTTTTTGATTCTAGCTTGAGACTCCCTCAGTCTAAAGCACTGAATCATGATCTTAGGCTGGCCATTTGTCAGGGTCACTACCCCTTTGTTCCTTTCTGCCCATCTCTCACAGGCTACTCAAACTTGTGATTTTGTATAATGTTTTTCCTTCGATCAGAAGGCTGTTCTTGATACAATCTCCCCCAGCAGACAATTGTAGTACTATTTAATTCGCACATCAAGTTAATCCCAGCTATGATTATGCTTTTAGTTGATACAGATTAACATTCTCCATTTGACCATATAACAGAGCTATAGAATGGAACCCAGTCATGAACATTTTTTCCCTAATAGGGATGCCTCTTCCCTATTCAAGGACAGTGATTTTAGGGGGATTAGTTGGGTAAGTATCTCTGCCAAGGATGCTCTCTTGAACGACTAAGCAACTTGTAAAATGAAGAGGTTGGACTAGATGAACTGTAAGATTTTTCACTTCTAACATACTATAAGTCTTAAACTTCAATGGAAGTCTTCCTTGACCACATAGTTATGACTGAAAACCATCATTCTATCATAACTTTAGAATAAATGCTATGACTTCTGGACGAGGGAGCAAGGGAAGGAGTGAGGGACAGAGTGAGGTAGAGATGGAGGAAGGGAGGGAGAGAGAGAGACGGAGGGAGGGAGAGAGACATGGGGGAAGGAGAGAGAGATGGAGGGAGAAAGAGAGGAGAGAGAGAGGGATAGAGGGAACAAGGAATGTAGTGCATGGGGCAGCAAGCAGGAGCGTGCAGGGGAGTGAGCAGGAGTGCGCAGGGGAGCAAGCGGGAGAGTGCGGGGTGGGGGGAGAGGAAGGGAGAAAGGGAGCGAGAGAGGGAGTGAGGGAGCGAGTGAGGGAGGGAGTGAAAAGGAGCGAGGGAGGGAGCAAGGAAGAGAACAACAAAGAGAGCGAGGAAGAGAGCGAGCAAGGGAGGGAGCAAAGGAGGTAGAGAGGAAGAGAGTGAGTGAGTGAGGAGGGAGGGAAAGAGTGAGAGAGCAAGGGAGGGAGGGAGAGAAGGAGGGAGGGAGAGAAAGAGAGAGGGAGTGGGGGAGAGAACAAGGGAAGGAGTGAGGGAGGGAGCAAGGGAGGGAGCGAAGGAGGTAGCGAGGAAGAGAGTGAGTGAGGGAGGGAGGGAGGGAGCAAGGGAGAGAAAGAGAGAGGGAGTGAGGCAGAGAACGAGAGAAGGAGTGAGGGAGGGAGCAAGAGAGGGAGCAAGGGGGAGCGAGGGAAGGAGTGAGGGACGGAGTGAGGGAGAGAGTGAGGGAGGGAGAGAGAGAGAGAGAAAGAGAGAGAGGGAGAGAAAGAGAGAGAAAAGGAGAGAGGGGGGAGGGAGTAAGGGAGTGAGAGAGGAAGAGAGTGAGCAAGGGAGGGAGCGAGAGAGTGAGGGAGGGAGGGAGTGAGGAAAGGAGCGATAGAGGGAACGAAGGAGGGAGTGAGGGAGAGAGAGAGAGAAGGAGGGAGAGAGAAAGCAAGGAAGGGAGGGAGGGAGAGACAGAGGGAGGGAGAGAGAGAGAAAGGGAGAGACGGAGGGAGGGAGGGAGCAAGGAAGGTAGCGTGCAGGGGAGTAAACGGGAGCACATGAGGTAGCCAGCGGGAGTGCGTGGGGGAGAGAGGAGGGAGGGAAGGAGCGAGGAAGAGAGTGAGGGAGGAAGAGAAAGAGGGAGGGAGGGAGGGATGGAGAGAGGGACAAAGAGGGAGAGGAGAGAGGGAGAGAGGGGGAGAGGAGAGAGGAGGAGAGGTGGAGAGAGAGAGAGCAAGGGAGGAAGCAAGGGAGAGCAAGGAAGGGAGCGAGGGAGAGAGTGAGGGAGAGAGAGAAAGGGAGGGAGGGAGTAAGGGAGGGAGCAAGAGAGGGAGCAAGAGAATAAGGGAGGGAGGGAGGGAGGGATGGAGAGAGGGACAAAGAGGGAGAGGAGAGAGGAGGAGAAGTGGAGAGAGAGCAAGGGAGGGAGCAAGGGGAGTGAGGGAGGGAGCGAGGGAGGGAGTGAGGAAAGGAGCGATAGAGGGAACGAAGGAGGGAGTGAGGGAGAGAGAGAGAGAAGGAGGGAGAGAGAAAGCAAGGAAGGGAGGGAGGGAGAGAGAGAGAGGGAGAGAGAGAGAAAGGGAGAGACGGAGGGAGGGAGGGAGCAAGGAAGGTAGCGTGCAGGGGAGTAAACGGGAGCACATGAGGTAGCTAGCGGGAGTGCGTGGGGGAGAGAGGAAGGGAGGGAAGGAGAGAGGAAGAGAGTGAGGGAGGAAGAGAAAGAGGGAGGGAGGGAGGGATGGAGAGAGGGACAAAGAGGGAGAGGAGGAGAGGGAGAGAGGGGGAGAGGGAGAGAGGAGGAGAGGTGGAGAGAGAGAGAGCAAGGGAGGAAGCAAGGGAGAGCAAGGAAGGGAGCGAGGGAGAGAGTGAGGGAGAGAGAGAAAGGGAGGGAGGGAGTAAGGGAGGGAGCAAGAGAGGGAGCAAGAGAATAAGGGAGGGAGGGAGGGAGGGAGGGAGAAAGGGAGAGAGAAGGAGAGGGAGAGAGGAGGAGAAGTGGAGAGAGAGCAAGGGAGGGAGCAAGGGGAGTGAGGGAGGGAGCGAGGAAGGGAGCAAGGGAGGGATCAAGTGAGGGAGAGAACAAACAAGGGAGGGAGCGAGGGAGAGAGTGAGGGAAGGGGAGAAAGAGGGAGGGAGTGAGGGAGAGAATGAGGGAGGGAGAGAGAGGAGGGGGGAAGGAAGAGAGGGGGCGAGAGAGGGAGAGGGAAAGAGAGAGAGGGAGGGAGGGAGGGAGAGAAAGAGTGAGGGAGAGAGTGAGGGAGGGAGTGAGGGAGAGACGGAGGAAAAGAGTGAGAGAGCGAGGGAGAGACCGAGCGAATGAAGGAGCGAGGGAGAGAGAGGGAGGAAGAAAGAGAGGGAAGGAGGGAGCGAGGGGGGGCAAGGGAGGGAGTGAGGAAGAGAGTGAGGGAGGGAGATCGAGAGGGAGGGAGGGAGCAAGGAAGATGGCGCACGGGGAAGCGAGTGGCAGTGGAAGTGGGTGAGGTAGAGAGCGGGAGCGTGTGGGGGAGTGAGCGGGAGCATGCGGGGGAGAGAGGAATGGAGGGAGGGAGCAAGGAAGGGAGCAAGGGACAGAGCGAGAGAGGGAGTGAAAGGGAGCAAGGGAGGGAGCAAGGGAGAGAATGAGGGAGAGAGTGAGGAAGAGAGTGAGCAAGGGACAGAGTGAGGGAGGGAGTGAGGGAGAGAATGAGGGAGGGAAAGCGGGAGGAAGGGAGGGAGCAAGAAAGAGAGCGAGAGAGAGAGAGAGCAAGGAAGGAGAGAAAGAGGAGGGAGGGAGGGATGGAGAGAGGGACAAAGAGGGAGAGAAGAGAGGGAGAGAGGGGGAGAGGGAGAGAGGAGGAGAGGTGGAGAGAGAGAGAGCAAGGAAGGAAGCAAGGGAGAGCAAGGGAGGGAGCGAGGGAGAGAGTGAGGGAGAGAGAGAAAGGGAGGGAGGGAGTAAGGGAGGGAGCAAGAGAGGGAGCAAGAGAATAAGGGAGGGAGGGAGGGAGGGAGGGAGAAAGGGAGAGAGAAGGAGAGGAAGAGAGGAGGAGAAGTGGAGAGAGAGCAAGGGAGGGAGGAAGGGATCAAGGGAGGGAGAGAGCAAACAAGGGAGGGAGCGAGGGAGAGAGTGAGGGAAGGGGAGAAAGAGGGAGGGAGTGAGGGAGAGAATGAGGGAGGGAGAGAGAGGGGGGAAAGGAAGAGAGGGGGCGAGAGAGGGAGAGGGAAAGAGAGAGAGGGAGTGAGGGAGAGAAAGAGTGAGGGAGAGAGTGAGGGAGGGAGTGAGGGAGAGACGGAGGAAAAGAGTGAGAGAGCGAGGGAGAGACCGAGCGAATGAAGGAGCGAGGGAGAGAGAGGGAGGAAGAAAGAGAGGGAAGGAGGGAGCGAGGGGGGTAAGGGAGGGAGTGAGGAAGAGAGTGAGGGAGGGAGATCGAGAGGGAGGGAGGGAGCAAGGAAGATGGCGCACGGGGAAACGAGTGGCAGTGGAGTGGGTGAGGTAGAGAGCGGGAGCGTGTGGGGGAGTGAGCGGGAGCATGCGGGGGAGAGAGGAATGGAGGGAGGGAGCAAGGAAGAGAGCAAGGGACAGAGCGAGAGAGGGAGTGAAAGGGAGCAAGGGAGGGAGCAAGGGAGAGAATGAGGGAGAGAGTGAGGAAGAGAGTGAGCAAGGGACAGAGTGAGGGAGGAGTGAGGGAGAGAATGAGGGAGGGAAAGCGGGAGGAAGGGAGGGAGCAAGAAAGAGAGCAAGAGAGAGAGAGAGAGAGAGCAAAGGAAGGAGAGAAAGAGGGAGGGAGGGAGGGATGGAGAGGAAGAGAAAGGGAGAGGAAGAGAAGGGGGAACGAGAGAGGGAGTGAGGTAGGGAGCGAGGAGGGAGGGAGAGAGGAAGCGAGGGAGCGAGGGAGAGAGAGAGGGAGAGAGAAAGGAAGAGAGGGAGGGAGGGAGGGAGGAAGGAAGGTAGTGCGAGGGGGAACGAGCGGGAGCATGTAGGGGAGAGAGGAATGGAGGGAGGGAGGGAATGAGGGAGGGAGAGAGGAAGCGAGGGAGCGAGGGAGGGAGCAAGGGGTGGAGTGAGGGAAAGAGTGAGAAGGGGAGGGAGTGAGGGAGAGAGTGAGGAAGAGAGTGAGGGAGGAAGCGAGGGAGGGAGAGAGGAAGAGAGAGGGAGGGAGGAAGAGAGAGGGAGGGAGGGAGGAAGAGAGAGGGAGGGAGGGAGAGAGGGAGAGAGGGAGGGAGCTAGGGAGGAAGCGAGGGAGGGAGAGAGAGAGAGGGAGGGAGGAAGAGAGAGGGAGGGAGGGAGAGAGGGAGAGAGGAAGAGAGAGAGTGAGCAAGGAAAGGAGCGCACAGGGGAGTGAGCAGGAGAGCGTGGGGGAGAGAGGAAGGGAGGGAAGTGAAGATTGCAGTAGATAAAATTAGTAACACAAGGTCCTATTTGCTTTCCAGGGGGGCCAGCTCTCCTCCAGATAACTTTGCTGTTTGGTCTGCTTGGCTGCCTTCAACAAGCAGGGCTCTGTAAGCCAAGGATGAGGTCAGGTTAACTTAGGTCAAACTGCTAATACAGCAGCTACCTTCGCTACAACATTTATTCATCCTTGACTTACAAGGACAGATGAATAGTCTTATAAAGATGACCTTTTCCCCTTGCTTTCCCATGACACCAGGCAAAAAGCCTATAACTTTCAGGGGTTTTGATCAGAGCTTCAAAGTTTTAGCAATGGCTCAGATCAACTCTGAATCTTTCCAGTCAGCTCATTCTGGCTAATAATCTTGTAGCCTTGACTGTTTTTTGTTTGTTTGTTTGTTTGTTTGTTTTTTGTTTACTTTTGTACTCCACTAATAAAAAAGATGGAGAGTCTCAGATTAACCATTAATGAAAGTATAATTGAGCCCAGAGCTGGCTCCAGTTTTTCCGATGTGTGTGATTTTTGCCAATTTGGAAACTGCAATTTATCAGATCATGCTGACCTACCATCAACCAATGCAGCAGAACCAGGGTGGGATTGGCAATAATAGAAACTATGGTACAACAGCCTCCCCATTCCACTAACTTTGAAGTTAAAGGAAGGAAAAATTTATTTTTGGATGATTTTCTAGGTGTTTCTTAGTATATCATCATATCATCTGCAAAGAGTGATAGTTTTATTTCCTCATTGCCTTTTCTAATTCCTTTAGTTTCTTTTTCTTTTCTTATTGCTGAAGTAGAATGTTGAATGATAGTGGTGCTAATGAGCATCCTTGTTTCTCCCCTGATCTTATTGGGAATGCATCCAACTTCTCTTTGTTACAAATATTGCTTGCTGTTGGTTTTAGATAGATAGGCTTATTATTTTAAGAAAAGTTCTCTTTATTACTATGCTCGCTAGTGTTCTAAGTGATTTTAATGGGTGCTGTATTTTGTTAAAAGCTTTTTCTGCATCTATTGAGATATGATTTCTGTTGATTTTGTGGTATTATGGTAATAGTTTTGCTGATATTGAATTAGTCCTGCATTCCCAGTATAAATTCCATTTGGTCATAAGTATATTATCCTGCTGATAAGCTACTATAATCTCTTTGCTAATATTTTATTTAAAATTTTTGCATCAATACTCATGGAAAATTGGCCTATAATTTTCTTTCTCTGTTTTGGCTCTTTCTGGTTGAGGTATCAATACCATATTTTTGTCATAGAGGAATTTGGCAGGACTCCTTCTTTACTATTTTCCCAAATAGTTTACATAGTATTGGAATTAGTTCTTCTTTAAATGTTTGATAGAATTCACTTATACATCTATCTGGCCCTGGAGTTTTTTTCTTAGGGAATTGAAAATTTTACTTTCTAGTTCATCTTTAGAGCTGGTATGCCTTAATAAGATGGCAATGGGAAACCAATATGAGTTCACATCTTGTCATTTCAGTTTTTTTCCCCTATCTTTTCACAGGAGTTAGAGTGCATTGGGAAGGAATCTCTCCCTCTCCTCCTGTTTTCTCTACAGATGGCAATGCAGATAAAGTGCTGAACCTGAAGTGAGGAAAACATCTTTCTGAGTTCAAATCTGATCTCAGTTACTTAACCTGGACAAATCGGTTAACCCTATTTGCCTCACTTTCCTTATCTGTAGAATGAGCATTTAAAAAGGAAATGGCAAACTGTTCCAGTATTTTTTGCCAAGAAAACCCCAAATGAGGTCATAGTTGGACATGACTAGATAATAAAGAATTAAAGCTCTCTTGAAGAGGAAAAAGTTGTCTAGAGATAGTATAAATTTCCTCTCACTAGAAGTTTTCAAGTAAAGGCTGGACAACCATTTGTAGAGTGAGTTGTAGAGCAGTTTCTTAGTCAGGCAAAGGTTTTCTTAAGTGGCCCTGATGGAGGAAAGAAGTGTTATTTCCACTCTGAATTCTGTTGTTTGTTATTCTCATTCATTTGAATAATTTAATTGAACATGCAAGAATGGAGCACAATAACATTATCTAAATTTGGATACAAAGCAACTGGATTGAGATTGGTTGAAATAATAAGACACACGTCTGCATCAATGTGTAAAAAGAAAAGGATTTGAGCAGGGCATTTGTCAAATTTTGAGAGCACCTTAAGGAGACAAGGCCTTGAGCTTGTACTAGAACACAGCAAGGGGATATAGGTGCAGAGAATATATCCAGGAAGAGTGTCACTCTTACCCTCACCCTCAACACTGGCCATGTCATTACAGAGTTTGCACCATTAATAAACAATAGAAGCAGTCAGTAGCTGAAACAGGAAAAACTGGACATGCTGAAGAAAGGAAGTCTCAGGACTCTATGAGAACACCTATAAGTGGAACCCAGCAGGAACAGCTATATATAAGAATTTCATGAAAGTTCTTTTAAGGGAGAAAAGAAATTGGAGCCCACTGTATTCAGGGAACCAGTGTATAATTGTGGAAGAGTATTTCACTCCTTTTTTCTCAATAGTATTTTATTTTTCCAAATATTCATAAATTTTCAACATTCATTTTTGTGAGATTTTACGTTTCAATTATTTCTCCCTCCTTTCCTCAACCACTTATAACCCAAGACAGAAATCTGATAATAAGTTATATACGTACAATCCTTTAAAACATATTTCTATATATGTATGGTGTGAGAGAAAAATCAGAACGAAAGGGGAAAAGGCACAAGTAAGGAAAAGCGAGCAAACAAAAAAGGTGAGAATACTATTCTTTGATCTACATTCAGTCTCCATAGTTCTCTCTCTAGATTTGGATGGCATTTTCTATTGTAATTATCTTGGATTACTACACTGCTGAGAAAAGCTAAGTCTATCTTAGATGACCATCACATAATCTTGCTGTTACTATGTACAATGTTCTCCTGCTTCTGCTCACTTCACTTAGCATCAGTTCATGTAAGTTTTTCCAGGCTTTTCTTAAACCAGCCTGCTTCTTATTTCTCATAGAACAATAATATTCCATTACATTCATATACAACAACTTATTCAGCCATTCCCCAGTTGATGGGCATTCACTCAGTTTCCAGTTCCTTACCACTACAAAAAGGGCTGTTTCAAACTTTTTTTGCACACGTGGGTCCCTTTCTCTTTTATGATCTCTTTGAAATTCAGGCCCAATAGTGAGACTGCTAGATCAAAGGGTATGCTCAGTTTTATAGCACTTTGGGCATAGTCCTGAATTGTTCTTCAGAATGGTTGGGTCATTTCACAACTCTTCCAACAATGTATTAATGAGCTGATTTTCCCACATCCCTTCCAACATTTATCATTATCTTTTCCTGTCATCTTAGCCAATCTGAGAGGTGTAAGGTGGTACCTCAGAGTTGTCTTAATTTATATCCCTTGTTTAAGAAAATATTTTGTACCAATTGTATGTACCAGACCACTTAAGGAAATAAGAAATATCCATTTCTAAATGTTATTTAAATTTGGTTGTCAATTAATAGAGAGCCCATTGAGTAGGGACTTGAGAGTAACAGTACTAGAAAATCCCATCCCTCAAGGTTACATCCTTGACTGACACTTGAGGAGAGAAATAGCCAGCCTTCTGGGGGACCCAACCTTGCCATTCAAATAGAAAGTGAGAGTTAGTTCTGAGAAATTATTACATTAAGAAATAGAGAAATCTTGTTTGACATCATTTAGTGGAGTTTAGAAGCATAGTCAGAGAAAGAGTATCACAAATATCTATTATTATTCTTTATTCCCAAAGAAGGACTGTGCCAGTATTTTGAGGTCACCAGGCATGTCCTGGATGTAGTTGGAGGAAAAATGTCACAGTACTGCCATTTCATTGGTCTAGGGAACTGTGGAAAATCTTCCCACTGACTCATATTAGCGGCTGGTTTGGAACTTAGAGCTGGGTCTAAACTGGCTCAGAGATTAAATGTGTAGAATTAATCTCATAAGTGGAATTCTTTAATTGCTTCCATATTCCAACATGTCTATTATTAATCTTAGGTGAAAGTCCTCTATTGCCTGCTTTAGAATCAATAGAATATTGAGGCAAAAATGTTTCTTGATGAGGAGTTGATTGGTTGTCCTTTGTTTTCTAAGTAGACCAAATGACATCAATATATTTGAGTAAGATACAGTATGTTAATCCAATGAAGGACCCTCTATAATTTAGGAGAAAAATGCCATTTTCTGTGAAGAGAAGGAAAGCTTTGTTTTAGCTCATCTCCAACTAATTTAGTGGCTCCCTAGGGTCCAATTTGGGCATTCTTGTTTTGCATTTATATGTTTGAACTGGGGAAGATTATTTGACCTCATCATCTGGTGTCCCTCATATGGGCACCTATTCCAGGAATTGAATATATCACAGTTCCCTACAGATCCAAGGAAGCAGCTTGGTGTTTTGCATAATCATCTGTGTGACATTCAGTCTTGGACATACTTAAAACTCAGTTTTCAATTGAGAACTTGCTGAAGTAGCCATTTAGAGTAGAAAAGTGTGCTTATACAATGACTTGCATGTAGTGGGTACCTAATAATGCTTGTTAGTTAAAATGCATTGGAAAAAATCTAAACCTAGAGCTCTTCTTGATGTTTGAGGGCTTAAATAAAAGAGTTTGATTAGTATCTATAATTGTGTCTATAGAAAATATGACAATTGTCAAATCCATCTATTGATCTATTCATTCAACAATTACTGATTGAAAACTCTGATAGAATATAGAGAAACTGAGTAAACCATAATTGAATTTCCAAAGAGGAAAAAACCAAACAACTCAATAATCCCAGATGAGATAAATTTCCAAGTGAAGTCTTTCAAATATTTAAAAACCACTTGATACTTATATTAACAAAATGGTATTCAATATGAACCTCCTTTTATCTAAATTAGGAAGGTTAAAGGAGAGAAAGAGAACTAAAAATAGTTAATATTAATGCAAATTTCAAATACTACATTGACATATTATAGAAATATATATATGAAAAAAATATATATATACATATTGATCATTAGGATGATGTTGGACTTCCACCAGAGATGAAAACATTATTCAATGTGAAGAGAAAAAAGGATATTTTTAAAAATCATAAGATTATATCAGCACATGAAGAAAGAGTCTTTGATAAAGTGTAGTTTTAAACTCCTAAAAATCATTATCATAGAAGAGTCGTCTTTAATATGGACACAATTTTATATCTAAAATCTAGAGCCAGGATTATTTGCAATCGCAAGACACTGGAAAATTTCAGTTAAAAAATATAGGTATAAGGTGGAGAAGTGGAGATTCTGAATTCAGAGGGGCCAATTGGGAGGCCATTTCTATGGTCCAGGAAAGAAATGTCAAAAGTTGGAACTAATGTGTTTGTTATGTGAGCAGACAGAAGGCAATAGATATGAAGTAATTTGAGGGAATAGAAGCAACAAGGACAAGCAACTGATTGGATATGGGTGAGTGAGTGAGAATGAAAATTTGAGAATAACTTTCGTTATGAATCTGCATAATAGGAAGGATTTGATGCTCTTATAAGAAAGAGGGATTAGCTTTAGAGGGAAAAGAGAGTGACAGTTGTTTTGAACATGTTGAGTGTGAAATATCTATGAGGCATCCAGGTAGAGATTTATAGTAGGTAGTTAGAGATGCTGCGGATAGATAGTAGGAGTGGATAGATAGATTTGGCAGTCAGTCTCTAGAGAAGGAAATGGCAAACGACTCCAGGATCTTTGCCCACTGACAATATTACTAATTGCTATTAAATATAGCAATTGAATCTAAGGGAACTCATGAGATTACTAAAAGAGATCATGGAGAGGGATGGAAAGGGGAAGAGGGAGAGGAGGGGGGAGAGAAGGAGGAAAAGAAGGAAGAGGGGGAGAGAGAGAGAGAAAGCCCAGGACAAAACCTTGGCATAGGAAGCAGATCACAGTTGATGATGCTGTAAAGGAGACCAAGAAGAATCAGTTAGGTAGGACAAAGAAAATATCATACAAATGCAGGAAAGAAAGCATACAAAAATCAAATGTCAACAACAACGTCGAATACCTAAAAAGAGACTGAGCTCACAATGAGGATGAACAGCCTCATTTTTTTTTCTCAATCAGTGTGAGGGATGGCTCTTTGTTGTAAGGGAAGTTGCAGGGCATGTTGTAGGTGACTTGAGAAATATAGAAATTGAAAGATAGCAATGGCCAATTCACAGTTTCATTTGGAGGAACAAAAGGTCTAGAATTTTCAAGAAAATAACCAATGACTAAAAGTGAGGAAATTCAGCATGACTAAATTTCAAACCAAATTGTAACGTAATAATCATTAAAACTATCTAGCACTAGTTTTTTTTTTTTTTTGTAAAGAATAGAAAAGTAGATCAGTGAAATATTGCCAAATAGAACAGTCAAGCAAGAGTCAGCAGCAGTCAAAAATAGAAGTTCAGTGTTCCAAGAACACAAGGGAAAGAACTCTTGGGAAGACTACAAAGCAGTTTGCAGAAAACAATAACAAATGGTTCAAGCCATACCTTCTACAGAATAACACAACAAGCTCCAAATGGATTCATGATCAAAATAGGAAAGGTTACATCATAATAAAAGAGAACAGAGGAGATATCTTTTAGAACTCTCCTTAGAGGGATAGTTTCATAAATAAACAACTGAAAGGGATCACAAAAGATAAAATAGACAAGTTTATGTACATACAATTAAAAAATCTCTTATATGCACAAAATTGATGAAAAACAGCAAGCTTTTATTAAGTATTTGTTATAGTATTTGCTTAGAAAAAGGATAAGCTCTGGTGATACAAAGAAAAAAAGTGAAACAATACCTACTCCAAGGGTCTTTCCTTCTAATAGGGGAGATGTGCATATACAGAAAACACACATAGATGTATTACATTGGTGGCTTGGTAAGATGACACTTGAGTTGAATCTTGAATAAGGCTAGAACTCAAAGAGTTGGGAGATTTGGAAGGAGTTCATTTCTTCCAAGCATAGAGGGTAGCCAATGCAAAGACATGGAAATTTGGATGGACTGTTAATGTGTAAAGGAAAGCAAAAAAAGCAAGTTTGATTATGACACAGAATATATGAAAGAAAGTAATGTATAAGAAGATTGGAAAGGTTTTAAAAAGCCAAGTTGTGAAGATCTTTAATTCTCAAATAGAGAAATTTATTTTTGATCATTAGATCAAAACAATAAGAGTTTATTGAGGAGGGGGACGACATGATTAGAACTTGTTTTAGGGAAATCATTTGGTTTGGAAAACTTTATGTAGAATACATTGGAGGAGGAAAGACTTGAGGAAGAGAGACCAATGAAGAAATAGTTATTATAGAATTCTTGATGTAAAGTGAAGAAGACCTGAATGAAAGTAGTAATTATGTTAGGAGAGATAAAGCAATACATCCAAGAGGAAAAAATGTATCTATAGAGGAAAAAAGTCACAAGAATAAGAATATATTGTTGCTTATGAAAAACATCTTTGCAAAAATTAGGCTGATGTCTAGGATATACATGAAATTGTCACAAATACATACAACTAAGAGCCATTCCTCAATAAGTAAGTAATCAAAGGATATGAAGCTTTCAAAAGAAAAATTCTAAACTGTCATCAACCATATGAGAATATGCTTCAGATCATTAATAATGATAGAATGGAAATTAAAATAACTCTGAAACTTTACTTCACACTGATTAAATTGTCAAAGGTGATAAGGAATGGAAAGAGTAGAAGAGGGGTCCTGGGAAGCCCGTGGAAAAGAAAGGCCATTAATGTGCAGTTGGCAAAGCTGTTAATTAGTTCAACTATTCTGGAAAATAATTAGGAGTTGTATAAGAAACAGTACTGAGTAGCTCATGTTCTTTGTCCCAGAGATTTCATGACAGAGTATCTACACCCAGTAAGCTAATAATAATACCACCAACCAAAAAAAAAGGTCCTAAACATAGTAAATATTCCCAGCAGTGCCTTTTATGGTAGTAAAAACAAATATACAAATAACAAAAATAATAAACCAATCTAGAAACAAAACGAGTTTTCATCATTTGGGAAATAGTTGAACAAATTATGATTTACAAATGTAAAAGAATATTGTTGGACAGAAGAATTATTTATATATAAGATATTCAGGAAAACATGGACAGACAAGCATAAACTAATATAGAGTGAAGAAAAATAGAACCAGGAGAACAATGATGCAATGATATTAATGAAAACAAAGTTAAATGACTTTTGAGATTAGATTAGATATTGTAATGGGAGTCTTGAGCAATACCACAGATGGGATCTTCCATGTGAAGACTCCATCTAAGTCACTGTTTTTATACACAAGACTCCTATTACAATGTCATGAGCATTATGTGATGCAGTGGATAGAGGTACTGAGTCTAGAGTTAGAAAAACCTGATTTCAAACTTAGTTTGCTGGGCAAGTCACTTAACTTCTGTATGTCTCAATTTTCTTATCTGTTCAATGAGAATGAGAATAATAGCATTTACCTCTTAGGGTTGTTGTAAGGACCAACTGAGATAATTACAAAATGCTTTCAATAGTGCTTAGCACATAAGAAGTGCTATATAAATGTTAATAATGATTAGTTATTGTTAATTTCAGAAGAACAGGTGATAATTCATACCATCCTCCTCTTTCAAAAAATGGGGGAATGAAGTACTATAAATGTTATATTAACTGACAGATATGGTGATTTCATTATTTAGTTTTGCTCTTTGTCAAAACTGAGGATTCTTAGGGGTAGTTGTAGGCAAGGGAGCATGTTCCCAAATTAGAGTGTAGCAAAAAATCAAAAGGCATTAGTACAACTTTAAAATATGGACTATGTTTTATGTATATATTGTATATACATGCAAATGCACATGTGTATACAAAAACTATATATGCACACATTTATATGTGTGCATGTTACATATGTCTATATGTGTATATGTCTTCAGAAAAATTCATTTTTCTGTCATGTTCAATACTTCATGACCTCACTTGGGCTTTTTTTTGGTAAAGACATGGGAGTAGTTTGCCATTTCCTTCTCTACCTCATTTTACAGATGAGGAAACTGAGGCAAACAAAGTTAAGTGTTTTGCTCAGGGTTACACAGCTGATAAGTGTTTGAGGTCAGATTTGCACTGAGGAAGATGAGTTTTCCTGGAGTCAGGAATAATCTGGCCATATGTCATTTCTTTGCTGCAAAGTCTTATTTTATGGCTAAGGAGGCCAAAAACAAAACAAAACAACAACAAAAAAAAACACAAAAAACATACCATCAGAGAATGTTCCCCAAATTTGTGGCATGTAAATGCAATGGAAAATTTAAGGAAAAATTAGAAAACTTTTATGATGTAATGCATAGTAAAGTCAACAGAGCCAAGAAAGCCATATACATAAATGACAATATGTAAATGTAAAGAATAAAAAATTCCAAATTGAATACTGAGTAATTGAATACTGAGTAATTATCCCTGTAGAAGAGATGAGAAAATATACCTTCTTTTCTTTGAAAAGGGTGCAGAATGCTACCTATTCTATCACACATAGGTTTATATTTAGCATGGGACCATCAACACACAGTTCATCAATGTCTATCCTGCCAAATTCAATAAATACATTGATTAGTTTTGTTGAACTGTTTTTCCACCTTTCTTTAAAATTATTATTTTTTTCTTTTAGAAATGACCTGATGGGTAAAGGAAAGATAAAGACATATTTGAAAATGAAGGTGAAATAAAAGCTAATGATAATAAAAATCATTTTTTAAAAGCCTACTACCCTTCTGAAGCTCAAAATCTAGCAGGTGAGAGTTGCTCCAGACATGTAATTTCACTGTAGTAGGGATTGACTCAGGAAGAAAGCTCATTTAGCAGTGCAGATGCACTTTTGTTCTGCAGTTCCCAGTTTGAGAGAGTTGTCTGGGACATTGAAAAGTTAAGAGCTGTCCAGGATATTAAGAGCTAAAATTGAATGTAAGTCTCTTGGGCTTTGAGGCAGGTTGTCTAGTCATTATGTCTTGTTACTTTTCTTTCGGGGAGTTACCACACATAAAACAGTTTAATAAATTAGTCAAACATTTATTAGGCATTTACTACATGCGAGGCACTTAATTAGCAAATGCATTAATTATTTTGTTCCTTAAAAATTTATCAAGTGATTTCCAAATATTTGATTTTATAGTCCATATCACAGGATTGCTGTTCAGTCATTTAAGTTGTGTTTGATTCTTAGTGATGCCATTTGGGTTTTTTTGTTTATTTGTTTTTGTTAAAAATACTGGAGTGGTGTTCCATTTCCTTTTCTAGCTCATTTTACAGATAAGAAAACTGAGGCATACGGGGTTACGTGAATTTCCTAAGGATACATAGCTGGTGAGTGTGCAAGACTAGATTTGAACTCAGCAAAATGAGTTTTCCTGACTCCAGGCTCAGCGTTCTAACCATTGTGCCATCCAGCTGTCCTATATCACAGGATAGGAGAATATAAAAATAAAGACGTAGTTCTTTTTTAGGAGGCTCTCTCCTAGGGAATACCCTAGAGTCTGTTTCGCATTCTCTATTAATATTTGCAAGTTGAGTAATTTTTTGTCTCACCGCTAGCACACCCTTCTCTATACCTGTTATGCATATATGGAGCTGACCCAGGGAAACGGAATGTCAAAAATTGTTAACTGGTGCTGTAAAAGGACTTTTGGGGGCATCCTGAGCTCTAACACAAAGTCTGCAAGAAGAACTTTGGACTATGCCCTATTCTATCCTCCATTCCTCTAACCCTGTGTTGGTACAATTCCAGTACTTCTGGAAATTTGGAGTGTTCAATGACTGAAGGTCCTGGACCCTTGTATTATAGCTGATGGGTCCAAAACTCAGAAGTCTGTTGAAAGGAAGCATCACATTCAGAGGATGTCTTCCACTGTTCAGAACCCTGTTCAAGACCACTATTTATGAGGCATTTTCAAACACCAAGGATGAGAGGCCCCTTCATTGGGAGGATTTTTCTGCCTCTGTTGTATGTACATTCACAAAGTAATTTACAGTTTCCTTGGAAACATGAAAGAGTTTGCCTCTAAATTTAGAAGGTTCATTTTGAGAGGTTGTAATAAGCTCAAAGAACATTTGTAAGGAAGAGCAGTATTGAAAAGGCTTAGGACAGCTCACCCACACCCCCATACCCAGTGTGTCAGGGAAATCACAGTTATGCCTTGAAAGAAGGGAGACATCTCTTTCCTATCCCCATTTCACACACACACACACACACACACACACACACACACACCCTTAACAAATGCTATCCTTTCAAGGAGATCCTTGTGAGGAATACCTAGCAAGACTAATTTTAGCATCTATTCTGTGGACCTCTGACAATTTTCCATTTCCCTAAAACGCAAGGCATTTGATGTCACTCATCATGACAGCATAGGTCCATTGGTAATTTGACTCAGATCATATTTAAGGCTATCAGGACCTGAAAGATTCCTATGACCATTCCTTTGTAGGTATGGCAAAAGTAATGTGACAATCATATGTTACTGTTTCCTTTTTGTTTTTATATGTTTTGTATGTACCTACCATAATATCTGACACAGTAGACCTTCAATAAATGTTTACTGATTGATTCTAGGATTTTGCTTTTACATTAATGCTTAGTTTTTTTTTTTAAGTTATATATCAGAGTTCAATAGAATTACCATCTGTCATCCCTTACCATATACTAAAAGCGATCTTATTTTATGGGATAAGAGAATTAGCAAAGGAGTCTTTCAAAATTAAACCAGATAAGATTTTCAATATTGGTCCAAATGTGTTTTCTTCCAGGCAGGTCTTGGTAGATGTGGAATAACAATTTTTTTTTTCAAAAAGGGAAGGACTGTTAAGAAGATGGTATCTGCATTAGGATTTATATTTGTATGATGGTTCATCATGGAGAAAAAGCTTGCTCACATTCAGAGATGGAGTGCACTGAAACAAAATATTTGTTGAATGGATTTGCTAGAGTCTTTCATGTCTAATCAAAAGAGCCTTAAATTTGAAAAAACAGGAACAAGGCAATTGCCAATGCACTAAACCATATAACCCAGAAAGTAGATATGAGGTAGGAAGAATAGCAGTAGAGAAATGCAATCATTCAGAGGAAATATACTGTAAGAAAGGAAATTGCAAAAAAACCAAACTAACAAAATACCCAAGGCTCTCAAAGATCTATACACTAATGCAAATTATATACATACATGCATACATACATATATATATATGTATATACATATACATATACTATAATCTATAATGATCTATAATGATGGGAGACCTCAGTTATTCAGATACATGATAGAGAGATGTCTTTCTGTCAAAAAGCAGAGCAACTAACAGTTTCTTGACTTATCTTGATAATTTTAGCCTTTAAAAGATTCAAAAATAGATAAAATTCTATTTTCAGTCTTATTCTTATCAAAAAGGAGAAACTGGTTACTGGAGAGAGAATGGTGGAAATTTTTGAGAAAAGTCACTACCTCACCTTATAATTTGTGAAAAAAGCAGGAAACCAAAAAAATCAGAAGTGGATATAAAAAAGCCAGGCAAAATTTAATTACCTAGTTAAATTTAAGTCATTTTAAAACATATAAACAACAGAAAACAATCTTGTTGCTTTTTGTATATTGTAATGTTTGTGTTGATTGATGATTGCTAGTGATAAAAATAATAAAAAAGAATTTGCAATAGTGGAGGAGAATTAAGTGAAATATGTCCTTAATTTTTAAAAGGTCGATTTGAAATGGTTTAAAGAGGGGAAACTCAGCATTTGGGGAATGGTTAAATAAGTAGAATATGATTATCATGGAATACTATTGTGCTAGAAATGACTAGCTTTCAGAAAAACATGGAAACCTGAATTGTTGCAAAGTGAAATGAGCAGAATCAGTAGAAGAGCGTGCATCGTAATAAGAATATGGAATGATGTTCAACTGTGAATGACTTACTTATTCTCAGTGATACGATGATACAAGACAATTCCAGAGGGCTTAGTATGAAAAATGCTATCCATCTCCAGAGAAACAATTGATGGAGTCTAAATGCAGATTGAAGCATACTTTAAAAAAAAAAAAAAACAACTTACTTTTTTTTTTGTTTTGTTTTTTGTCTGTTTTCTTTTATAACATAGCTAGCATGGAAATACGGTTTGACTGACTGCATATATTTAATCTGTATCAAGTTGTTTGCTTTTTTAAGTAGAGAAAAAGGGAAGAAAAGAGGAAGGAAATTTGTAATTCAAAATATTAAAAAAATGAATTAAAAAAATTTTATATGTACTTGGAAAAAATAAAATATTGAAGATTTTAAAAAAGAAAAGATTTATAGAAAGGGCAAGAAGTTTGTATAGTGTAATAATTTTTCAGAGAAAGTTAGACTAGGCAAGATGAGAATCTTAATTCTCACATGTACTGGCTCTTTTGCTAAGGACACACCACCACCTCCTTGAATCTCAGCTTTCTTTATCTCTAAAAGAGGCATAAGAAGGCTTGTACTATTTACTTTACAAGGTGGTTTGTAAGTGTTTAAAAAATGTCAGTGCCTGTATATTTAAAAATAAGAACTTGTCTGAGCAGGCTATTAGTGTGGTCAATAGAAAAAGCATTGGATTGGGAGTCAGAGGAGTAAAGGTTATGCCATTTATGCTATTTACTGCCTAAGTGACCCCAGACAATTAACTTATTCTCTCTAGGTCTCAGTTTGCTTATCAGTAAAATGAAGAGTATAAACAGAGTGATCTCCAGGTCATATACAGCATCCCAAGTCTTTGCTTTATAACAGTGAATTTTTAATGGTGTGTTTTAAGCTGGTGTGATAGTCAAATATAAGAAGGTGTTTTGAGGCAAGGGGATCTTTCTGGTGCCTCCCTCCCCCCCCCACATCAGAGGACAAAGGCAGATGCTTACTCTGCCTCCTTTTCTTGGAAAATGGTCCCTGTAGAATCAGTGCACAATTACACTCTGCCTAACTAGTTGGTGATTCTAAATTGCTTACTTCCCAAACTGGGCACTTGCATCATTGACCCTGTTTATAGAAAGATGCATGAGTAAGGACAACTGAGTAGACAGCAGTGGATAGAGTACTGGATCCAGAATCAGGAAGACCTGAGTTCAAATGCAGCCTTGGATACTTACTAGCCATGGGATGCTGAGTCTACCTCAGTTTTTTTACCTATAAAATGGGGATAATCTCAGCACCTGCTTTTCAGGATTATCCAGAGGAAAAAAATTAGATAATATTCATAAAGCCCTTTGAAAGCCCTGAAGCACTAAATAAATGTTAATTCCTAATTTTTTAAAAGTAGAGCTTAAAGAATATTAAAGGGGAAATGAGTTGGATACCTTCTTCTTTTTGAAGTTACCATTCTGTTTTTTGTTAGTTTTATTTTTTTTCTCCTCTGGTCCCTGGCTCAGGCTAGTATGAATTTACAGGGGGACAAAACCTGTTCCTGTTGTGCACGACTGATTTCCCTGGACTCCTGGGGTGTTTACTAGATTCTGTAAATGCCAGTTCATTCATTCTCACTGAACTGGAAGCCCTGCAGCAGATGTGGGAGGTGAGATGGGCACTAAATTTTAGCTTGCCTCATTGGCTGATTTTTTTAAATACTTTACGTGTGTGTGTGTGTGTGTGTGTGTGTATGTGTGTATGCGTGCATGTGTAAATTTTTTCTTTTTCCTGTCTTCTTTAATCCTTATGCACAATTCCTTGGGCTTGTGAGACAGCACATGATGCATAAAACAAACCAATAAATTAGAACTAGATGATTCCCATCACTTTGACTTAGTGCTATTGAAATAAGAGGAATGAACATAGAATGGCAGGATAATGCTTGTGGAGAAAATGTTTTAAGTCAGGAAGGAAGTGAGAAGGGTTGAAATAACAATTGTGGAATAACATTTCAGAGATGAGAGGGAAATCCAGCCTGCTGATGGGTGCCAGGGATGATAATAAGAAGCTTCTCAAGAATATTTTAGAGCCATCTACATCCACAGAGAGGATTGTGGGAACTGAATGTGGATCACAATATAGTGTTTTTACCATTTTTGTTGTTGCTTGCTTTTTCCCCTCCTTTTCTCATTTTTTTCCTTTTTTGATCTGATTTTTCTTGTGCAGCATGATAATTGCAGAAATATGTACAGTAGAATTTCACATTTTTAACATATATTGGATTATTTGTGTAGAGGAAGGAGCAGGGAGAAGGGGAAGGAGAAAAACAGGATACAAGGTTTTGCAAGGGTGAATGTTGAAAACTATCTTTGCATATGTTTTGAAAATAAAAAAGCTTTTATTAAAAAAGAAAAATATAAAATATTTTAAATCTCTCCCCTCTTTTTCTCTCTCCCCTTCCTCTCTCTTTCCCTCTCCTCTCCTTCTCTCTCTTCCTCTCCACCCCACTTCTCTCTCTCTATAGCTAATCTGGGGAAAACTAGATGACACAGTAGATAGAATTCTAGCTTTGGAGTCAGGAGGATCTGCATTCAAATTTGACCTCAGATACTTATTAGCTGTGTGATCCTAGGCAAGTCACTCAACCCTGATTGCCTCTAAAAGAATATTAGATATTGAGAGTATAATGGGATATTAAACATTGGGAATATAATGAAGGTAAGATGATTAGGATCATAGAACTATGAAAGTTATAGGTTAAGACAGGGGGATGGATACTCCTTGGTGCAGTATTAAAAAAGTAGCATGATGAATGAAGCAAAAAGTAGGTGTCAGAGTCAAAAGAAGCTGCGTTCAAATCTTGCCTTTAATTCATATTGGTTGTGTGACTGTAGACAAATCAATTAACTTCTCAGTGCTCAAGGCAACTCTGTAAGATTTCAGATTGTCGAGAAATTGTGGCAATCTGCATTGGTAAAGGGAATTTCCTCACTTAGGAATTCCCTATAGCAAGAAAAAGCAGGTCTTTGTCCCCAGGAAGTAATGTCCCCTTTCTGGTTCTCAATTCCCTCCTCTGTGGAATTTGGATAATGGTGGTAGTTGGAGGTCAGACTAGAGGATTTCTAAAGTTTTTCCTGTTCTCATTTTTATGATCTTAAAAATGAGGAAAACAAAGCACAGGGAGATTAATGAACTAATAACTTATTACCCTAACACATTAGTGGCACAGATAGGAATTAAGACTTACTTCCATAAGAGCTGAATTTGTCTCCATTATTTTTGTACCCTTAGTTATTAGCCTTCAGCTATCCAAACATTGGTCTGTTAATTAATCAATTAATTAACAGAATCCAAGACAAATCAGATTAAAAAAAAAAAAAGCTGTTAGAGACCATACCTACTACCACTACCCATATTCATTCAAATCCAACTGAACAGATTTCTATAAAAAAAGTGTCAAAACATTACAAAGATGTGAGAAACTTCGGAGAATGAGGCACTTGAGATTTTTCCCTTCCAAATCAGGCTGGTATGATTTAATTCCAATTGGTATGTCTCCACTGGGGCTAAATGCTTCTATATCCATTGCTTCCTCTAGCCTGTGGACCTTTCTGTGATATAATCATGGCTTTCTCACTGTGGAAAGCTAGCTTTGTTTAAAAGACTATAATAAGCATTCAATGAGTTGTGAAGATAGGAATATATTCACCCATGTACATTTAGGACACATTTCCGCAGGCAGTTTGTAGCTACATCGACTAACTCCATAGCATAATTTTTCAATAATATTACATAGTTTAATAAAGGTAATCTAGAAAAGCTTTTTTAAAATTTTATTTTAAAGCACACATTCACTGAATGATTTTAAATCACCTTACAACATAAAAGCTCTGCCCTTTTAGCTAAGACCAAGTTCGTTCTTCTAAAACTGATCATTTTAGTATCATTTTGCTGCTTTGAATTTTTTAAAACAAAACAAAAGATGAATTTGCTGACTTTTCAAAGTCCAATCCTGGAAACTTGTGGTACCTTTCTCTGAATTCCCAGGGTATACCTCAGGCTAGAGATGACAAAGAATACAATGATGAGATCATTTATTCATTTGTGCATTTATCTGTCCATTTGCTTAACAAGCATTTATTAAATCTCACTTGTGTTCAGAACACTAAGCTAACTATTACAAGTAAAACAAAACTAGCTTTCCACACTCTTTCCGTGTTCCAATGTGTCTCCATTTTATAGCTGAGGAAACTGAGGCAGAGATTAATTGACATGTACAGGGTCACTAGCAAATAGCTAAGGCTGCATAGGAGCTCTGGTGGTCTTAACTTCAGGCCTTGTGCTCTATCCATGAAGATGTTGTTCAATCATGTCCAACTCTTTGGTCTGTCACTGTATGCACTGACTTGAAAGCATGTCCTTTGATTTCCTATGAAGACTTTGCTTCTTACTATCTCAGCCCAAAATTCCTGATATTCCATGTACGGTTGTAGAATGATGAGGTAGATCATGAAAATATGGTGAATTGAATTAAATTGAACAAATGATTCCAGATGTGATCTGCTCAGAGCAAAATACAGCAGGATTCTTATTTCAGCATCTCTTTATTAATATAGTCTATTGAGGTAGCTGGTAGAGTGGATAGAGCATTGGGTCTGGAGTAAGGAAAATCGGAGTTCAAATCTGGCCTCAGACACTTACTAGCTGTGTGACTCCAGGCAAGTCATTTAACCCCTATTTGCCTCATCTATGGAATGGGTTCACACTGGGAAAGGAAATAGCAAACCACTCCTGTATCTTTGTCAAGAAATTCGCCAATGGGGCCACCAAGAATAGGACACAACTGAACAACAAAAAAATTATATTATTATAATTTTTTGGGTCTTGCACTGATGACCTATATCAAGCTTTTAAGGAACTAAAACCTCCACATCTGTTTCCATGCTTTATTTTTTTAATATTGTAGTGCCCATTTAAATATAAATACATAGTGCACATTTTTATATTTACATTTGAAACTTTGAATGAATGAGCATTTAAGTGCTTACTATACACTAAGCACTGTGGCAAAACATTGGAGACACAAAAAGAAAAATTGAAGCAGTCTCTAATTGGAGGAGACAAGACATAAAAGAAAATTAGGATTCAGTAGAAATAGCAAGAAGTCCTTAGGGCGTAACTGTAAATTCGATGGCAAAGCCCAGGGGTCCTTCACTTATGTCAGTAGGTCAGAGCACCGTATCTGTGGGGTGTAGCTCTGATAATCTTCTACCCAAATGGAAGAGATAGAGTGTGTGATTCCCATTATATCCCAGCTATATAAGGGGTCAGCCAGCCTAACCAGCTTCTGGGAAAGCATAGGACTAGAGGAAAAGGTATGTGTGTGTGTGTGAAGGCAAATGGAGAATGCTGCTTCTATCTTCTTGCCATCTAATCTCACTAGAATTCAAGGATTGGCTGAGGGAGGGTTAAGGAGAAAAGAGGAAGAGGGAAGGGTACTGCCCATTAAATCCATTAGCATGCTATCCATTATAGAGTGGTGATAGATTTAGGGTACAGGATAAGACCCATATATTTTTGTTAACAGCCATTAAGGGGATTTGTTTTGCTTGACTCTGCATATTTGTTACATGAAATTTATATTTCTCTTTTTTTCCCTTCCCCAATGGTTGGGAAGTGGGAGAGAAATAGATTTGTTTTAATAAAAGAGAGTGAGAACCAGTGAGACAGAGTGAGTCAGAGACAGAGAGACAGAGATAGGAGAGGGAGAAAGGAAGAGAGAAGGAGAGAGAGGGAGGAAGAAAGAGGAGAGAAAGAGAGGGAGAGAGAGAGAGAGACAGAGAGAGACAGAGACACAGAGAGATATATGCAGAGAGATAGAGACACACACACAGAGACACAGAGAGACAGAGACACAGAGAGAGACAGAGTTAGAGAGCAAGAGAGTCAGAGACAGACAGACAGACAGAGACACACACATAGACAGACATACAGAGAGAGAGAGAGACAGACAGACAGAGAGACAGACAGATGAGACAGACAGAGAGAGAGACAGGGAGACAGAGACAGAGACACAGAGACAGAGACACACAGAGAAAGACAGAGAAAGAGGAAGAGAGTCAGAGACAGACACACACACACTGAGAGAAAGATACACACAGAGACATACACAGAGACAGACAGAGAGACAGACAGAGACACAGAGAGAGACAGAGAGACAGAGACAGAAAGAGAGGAAGAGACACACACTGAGAGACAGAGACACTCACAGAGACAGAGACACACACAGAGACAGAGACACTCACAGAGACAGAGACATACACAGAGAGAGACAGAGACAAAGATAGAGAGACAGAGAGAGTGTGAGTTGCAGGAGGAAGAATGCTGCATGCACTTACAGGTGAAGCAAATCTATTGTTAGTTTTACTTAATTAGTTTATTTATTTACAAGAGACCTTTCTGAAAGTGGGAGCAATCGGTAAATGTTTGTTATGAAAAGACAAAACACATCAATAAAACTTAAAAAAAATACCCTAAACTTAACCTTGTTAGACTATGTCTATCATTGTAGGCTAAGAACCTTTTAAATTTAAATTCTGTCATCCATTCATTCAAAAACAATCATTAAATACCCATTACAACTAGAATACTAGACTTGATATTTTGGCAGATAAAAGGTTTACATAAAATAATTTTTCTTGGACAACTAGATGGCATGGCAGATGGAACTTAGAGTCCAGAAGACCTCAGTGCAAATCTAGCCTCAGATATTTACTAACTGTGTGATTCTGTGCAAGTGAATTAACTTCTGTTTGCCTCTTTTATAAAATGGGAATAGTAACAGCACCAATCTTCCAGAGTTGTAAGATCAAATGAGATAATAATTGCAAATAATTTAGCATAGAGTCTGGCACATGTAGTAAACGCTATATAAATGTTAGCTTTTTAGTATTGTTTTTATTATTGTTCCTGCTCTTGAGTCTTATAATTGAGTAGGCTATAAACATTGGAGACAAAGCTATATAATATTACATGAAGTCTATTAAGTAAGAGGAAAAAAAGCACCATTGAAGACCCCAAGACAAGGGCTATCAGTAACAGAGAGGCCACAGGAGTCTACAAGGAAGATTTGCTATTTGGTATGGACTTACTGGAAAGAAATAATTTCAGTAGGTAAGGATAGTAGTAGGTTCCTCCAATTATACAAAACAGTATGAGCAAAGTTGTAGTTATTGTTCAGTTGCATCTACCTCTTTGTAAACCCATTTGGGGTTTTCTTGGCAAAGATACTGGAATGGTTTTCCCATTTCTTTCTGCTGCTCATTTTACAGATGAGGAAACTAAAGCAAGAAAGTTAAGTGACTTTGCAGGATCACACAGCTGAGATCAGATTTAAATTTGGGTCCTCCTGACTACAAGCCTGTTTTTCTATCCATGTCCCACATAATTGTAAGGTACAAGTAGAAATATCATGAGAATATTTATGTGGATTGTAGAGTTGATAAAATGGAGTAATGAAAAGAATGGTGAAGCCAGATTTTTGGAAGTCCTTAATTCTGGGCAAAGGAATTTGAACTTTACCTGGAAGATATCCTTAGGGAATCATTGATTTTTGAGGAGCAGAAAGATATCACCAAGTCTACATATAATGAAGCTGGTTTTATCTGTGATGTGAAGAGAGAGAGTTGGCAAATAGAAAGATAAAAGATGGGAAGACTTGGTAGGAAGAGAGTGTAATAAATAAGGCAGGCTGTCTATACTAGGATGGTGGCAGTCAAAATGAGAGAAGTAAAAGAATGAAAGATATTGATGTGGTAGAATTGAGAGAACTTGGATTTGTTTTCCCACCATAAATATGTCAAGATGGCATCCTTAAATACATACACAAGCACCTACACACACACATGCATATATGCGTACACACTTTCATTTGACTTGACCATTATTCCTAGATAGTTTTCTATATTTCTTCTCCCTCTTATTTCCAAATTTCCAAAAAGCATTTTGGGGCAGCCAGATAATGAATCAGAAGACTTACCTTCTTGAATTCAAATCTGGCTTCAGACACTTATTTGTTCTGTGACCCTGAGCAAGTCACTTAATCTAGTTTGCCTCAGTTTCCTCATCTGTAACATGAGCTGGAGAAGTAAATGGCAACCACTTTTATACTTTTGCTAAGAAATTTCTAAATGAGCTATGCCTAAAGGAGTATAAGATTGTGCATACCCTTTGATTTAGCAATACCACTAGTGTAACCCAAAGAGATCATGAAAAAGGGATGAGGACCCACATGTACAAAAATGTCTGTAGAAGCTTTCTTTGTGGTGACAAAGAATTGGAAATGGAGGGAATATCCATCAATTGGCTGAACAAATTGTGGTATATGAATATAAAGGAATATTATTATTCTATAAGAAAAAGATGAGTAGGTAGATTTCAGAAAAAACCTGGAAAGGCTTAGATGAACTCATGCTGAGTGAAGTGAGTAGAACCAGGAGAATACTGTACATACTAACAACAATATTGTGTGACGATCAACTTTGATAGAGTTGACATGTCTCAGCCATGCGATGATCTAAGACAATCCCCAAAGACTCATGCTGGAAAATGTTATCCACACCTAAAGAACTGTGGAGTCTAAATGCAGATTGAAGCATAGTTTTTTCATTTTTTGGTTGTTTTTTTCTTTCTTGTTGTTTCCTTTTGTTCTGGTTCTTTTTTCACAACATGATTAATGTAAAAACATGTTTAATATGATTGTACATGTCTAGTCTATATCAGATTGTTTGCTGTCTTTAGGGAAGGGGACAGGGAAGGGACAAAAAATGGAAATCAATATCTTTTAAAAGTAAATGCTAAAAATTTATATATATATATATATATATATATATATATATATATATATATATATATATATATATATATATAAAGAAAAACCCAAATGGGGTTGCAAAGAATCAAATTACTGAAAAATGACTGAATGTGGAAGTCCACATGGTATAGAATCAAGAAAATTGGACTTGAATTGCTGCCTCAGATGCTTAATAGCTCTAGTGCCCTGGGCAACTTAGTAACATTCTCAGAACTTCAGTTTCTTTACCTGAAACATGAAGATAATAATAGCATCTACCCAACAGAGTTGTTATGAGGATCAAATGCGAGAATGTCCATAAAGTGCCTTGCAAACCTTAAATGTTATAGAAAATGATAGCTCTAATTGTTAATTTCAGTGATCCCACTTACTAAGTACACATTCACTTCTAAACCCCTTATCTGACTGCTGATATCACAATTCAATTGAAATTAATCTTTTCAAGGTTTAAAATGATGCCTTAAAAGTTAAATCTGATGGTTTTTAATCTGCTTTTGTTTTGGAACTCTCTGAAACTTTTGACACTATTGCCCACCTCCCTTTCCCTTTTATGAATACTTTCCTTTCCTTTGGTTTCTGTGCTCCATCTTTCTTCCCTTTCTCATCTTTGCCTGTTCTTTCTTAGTTACTAGGTTAGATTATTTTCTGGCTTTTCCCTCCCCACCTACACACATTCCTCCCCATCATACTTGGATATACCTTTGAGATTTCATGGGCTCATTTTGCTTCTAAACTCCTTAAAGAGATTGTTTCATTTTTTTCTATGCACTTAGCGTAGAAGCTGGCTCACAGTATGTGTTTAATACATGCTTATTGATCAATACTCTTTCTGTGCTCTCCCCTATTGATCTCATCAATTCCCTTGTGTTCAATTATCATCTTTATGTGAAGGACTCCAAATCTATGTGTCCAGTTCTCATTTCTTCCCTGAACTCTCACCCTGAATCACCATTTGTCTAGTGGACATCTCCACCCAAATATCTCATCAGCATCTCAAATTCAACATGCCCAAAAGAAGATTCATTACTCTTCTCCATAAACTAGTCCCTCCTTCAAACTTCCTGTAGCTGTTGAGGACACTATTGTTCTCCCAGTAACCTATGTTTGTAACCGTGAAGGTAGCCTATTTGAGCTTTGATTTTTTTTAGCAAATGTTTAAATAGCATCACACACAAATTTACATTGTGGCAATATTCACTTGATACCTCTAGACCAATGGCTTTGGGTTAGTCAAGAGTCAATAAATAGTCAAAAACATTTATTAAGTGCCCAGTATATGCCAGTATAGGGCAGTCTAGGTGGACAGAGTACAGGACCTAGAGACAGGAAGACTCAACTTCTTGAGAAACCAAACCCTGCCTAGCTATGTGACCCTGGGCAAATCACTAAATCCAGTTTGCCTCAGGTTCCTCATCTGTAAAATGAGCTAGAAAAGAAAATGGCAAAGCACTTCAGTATTTGCCATTAAAACCTCAAATTGCACTATGGAAAGTTGGACACAACTGAAAATGCCAGGCTAGGCACTGTGCTAAATTCTGAGGATACAAAAAAAAAGGCAAAAGACAGTCTCATTTTTCCAGGTGCTTCCACTCTAATGGAGGAAAATAATACATAAAAAGAACTTAAAAATCATATTGACTAGATTGGGGGAAGAGTGCCCAGGCTTGATACCCTTGGTTACTTTGAGTTGTGGAGTTTCAATTTGAATGCAGTTCTACCCGAGGAAGCCAAAAAATACATGTTTAATCTCCCTCCAGATGAAAACCCTTAAAATATTCAGTTTTTCCTTGTTCTTTCATCAAATGGGATAAAACCAACACTCCTCACTGTATTGATAGCTCCCTTTTGAATGTTTTTCAATTGAACAATATCCTACTAAAATGTGATGTCCAATCCTGACTAGAATATTCCAGATAGGATCTGACCAGGGCAGAGTATAGCAAGTCTATAGAACCATGCCTGGCACATAGTAGGTATTTAATAAAGGTGTTTGGAATTGAATTCTATTATTGCCTCTTTATTTCTAGATATCATGCCTCTGTCAATGTACTGTAATACTAAGTAATTTTTTTGGCTGCAATATAGTTGACTTGTGTTCACTGAACTTGTGGTTCACTGAAGCTTCCAGATATATTGCAAATGAATTGCTGTCTCATCCTAACTCCCAAATCTTGTATTTATGAGGTTGATTTTTTAAAAAAGTGAATGTAGGTCTTTAAATTTTTCCCTAATAAATTTCATCTTATCTATCATGTTCCAGCCTCTCATGAATTTTTAAATAAACTCTGCCTGAATCATTCTGTGCACTATCAATTGATCAATCCAACATTTATTAAGCACTTTCTATGTGCCAAGCATTGTGCTTATTGCTAGAGATATAAAAGAGGCAAAAAGCAGTTCCAGTCCTCAAGGAGCTTATAACTGAATAGCATTAACTAGCCTTTCTATTTCTATATAATCTGTAAATTCAGTAAACATATATACCTTTGACTACACTACTGATAAAACTGTTAGAAAAGGATTAGCTAACTCCAGATTCATGGGGATGTTTTATTGGAATTCTTCTTCCAAGATGACATTAAACCATTAATAATCCTTCTTTGATCATTCAGCTGGTTGCATATGTATACATATTTCTAACTTAATGTTATTTCTAACTTAAATTGTTTCTAACTTAAATCTCTCCACCTTTTCCACAAGAATAATTTGAGCCTTTATTATTATTATTATTTATCAAATCTAGGTAGACTATAAAACTAAGTAAAAACTAAATTAAAAAAATCTAGATAAACTATAAAACATTGCCCTGTTTTGCCAGTGTAAAAACCTTGGCTAGTAAGGAAATCAGTAGTACAAGTGGTTCTAAATAAATATAGGTTCTAAATAAAATAGAGCTGTGCTGACTCTTTGTGATTGCCTTTTTTTTAAAAATAGCAATTGTTCAATAACATCCTATTATTAATAATAAAGACTCTGCTATTTTCCCCTTTTATAATAAGGAAGCATTTTCCTTTTCAATTCTGTGAAATCTTTCTTGTTCTCCATGAGCTTTCAAAGTCCTAGTCAGTTATTTTTGCACCTGTGGCAAATAGCATGAAAGGCACCTTTGGGTGTGGGAGGTGAGTGTAACTTACCCTGTGGAAAAAATAGATACCGGGGAGAAGCGAACCATTTGTAGCTTCCTATTTAAGCTAATTGTTCTTGAAGAGTAGGTAGTAAAAGTAGTTGTTTCTTAACATTTAGCGTAGATGGTGGTGGTGGTGATGGAACTGCAAACATTGAAAGGAGGCAGATACTTTGAGAAAAAGATTGAAATGTGGAGGCTGAATGTAAATCAACACATGCTATGTTCACTTTTTTTTCTTTCTTAGTGTTTTCCTTTTGTTCTGATTTTTCCCTCCCAACATATTTCATAAGGAAACATGTAAAAAAGTGAATGGATATGTATAACCAAAAAAATGAATTTTAAAAAGTGAAAAAGATTTAAATGATTCTTAAATTCAACCACTCTCCTAAAGCCTCATCATGATTGTGTTGGAAGGGAACATCTAATGTAATTACTCAATTTTATAACAGAAAAAAACAGAACATTCATGTTGAATTTTAATAATCACTAGCTCCCTTTCTAAATATCCACAAACCTTCCCTTTAATGATGAGCTCTAGAATTTTTGTCAAGAATCAGAATAAAATGCCCAGCCCTATATATTTAAATACTACATTTACCTTCATTTGAAAGCAGAGATGTTTCACCACTTTGGTCTGCCAGTATCTGTCTCATTTTCCAATTTTTTTTTAAAGATAACTCTTCAAGAGCTGTTCAGCTATTAGCTTCTAAAGAGACTTCAAACAGGCTGACTATACTGCCAGCCTAAAGTAACACTTCCTGCCTGCTATATTACTTATCTCAATTAACCTAGAACAACCAAGGGATAGTTAATATTTTTAGGCATTTCTGAATAGTAATTACAATGCATATTTAAGAAAGACGTAATGACATTTCCGACTTTGAATTATTCTCCTTTCTGAAATAGTGAACTGATATCTACCAGACAATTTAGGAAGGATGAAATCTATAGCTCCCCAAAGTGATAGAAAATTCCTAGAGGTTAATAATTCATGTGGGATCTGTGATTGCAGTTGTACATTATATCTGTTTCCATTAAATGTCCTCTTTTATTGAGTTTTCAGACTATATCAGTAGCCTGTGTGTGTCTATGTTTGAAATGGCCATTTGCTTTTCAAAGCAGATTCTGGTTGATACAATTCCATTTGCACTATTATGGGGAGCCCAAAGTAACTGTGTTTTGGGCTTTTATGCCTTCTCACACTGGTACCTAAGAACATCTGTTGGATCTCCAGCTGAAACTTTTCTTCTCTGAGATGCACAGGATATCTCTTACCTTTTCGTGTAGGAATTGATTATGTCCTCCTCTTTGACCCAGAACCCTTTCATACTGAAATTTAAGAAGGCATCTAATTCAAATCCCTCTAAAGCCACCTTATACACTTTTAACTAGATTATTTGACGTCTTCCTTCTTAGTGTATACGTATGAAGACACTTTTGTGACCTCATTACAGGTGGCATATTTTTGTGGTCAGCCCAATTGCCCATGGCTAAGAATCTGAGCTCTTTCTTTGGCTATTTGGTTGGTTCTTTGGGTTAGAATCTTGCAGAGACATACCTGGGTGAAATTATACTTGGGGAAATTCATGTGCAAGGTCTGAAGAATGGTACAAAAAACCAATATGGGTTCAGTGGCAGATTGTGACTGTTGAAAATTCCCCATTGGTTTACCCTGGAGAGGTCTGGTAAGTTCCCCAGATTCCTGCTTCTCCTTAGGGTTAGAGGTAAATACAGCCTCTCTCATAAGGTTGTCAAAGTTATATGACCCTGAGGATAATGGCTGGGTCTAGTTGTAGCCTAAGCTTTCAGAGGATTTCAAAGGAACAAGGAAGAAGCAGACAAACCCCATCTGGATATCAGCACTCTGGTGCTAAACTTTTTTGGTTCTCACATAGTTATGGATTTGAAAGTTGAATTCAGTTGTGTTCTCTGAGACCCCTCTTTCTCCATATGCAATTGGATATCATTTGTATTTTGTGTGAACTATTCATATCCATGATAAGATATAGAATCCTTTACAACTTATGCCCAACCTACTTTTACAGCCTTAATGCACAATTCCCTCATGTCTACTGAGGCACAGCCAAACCAACCTTTTTACTATTTCTTAAACACAGTCCTCTATCTCCTGCTCCCAAACCTTTGCTCTAGCTGTCCTCCATGGTGGAACACATTCCCACTCAGCTCAGTTTCTTAAAATCCCTAATTTCCCTCAAGGTTCACCTCCAATTAGAGCTCCTCAGCTTCTACAACCTTTCCTCCCAAATCACCTTGAGTCTATTTCATCATCATCAACTTCTTCATCTTCATCACTAATATATAGCATTTACTATATTCCAGGCACCGAGCTACAATTATGTCATTTGATCTTATCAAGAAATCGAGGAGATAGATACTATTATGATCTCTATTTTACAGATGAGAAAATTGAGGCAAACTTAGATCATACAGGTGGGAAGTATCTGAGGTTGGAATTTTTGGAATTCAGCTGAGAATGACCAGAAAGAGAGCAAGTCTTCATCTCTTGAGAGGAATCAGAATCTAAGAGGTTCCCCTCTCTCTTAATTCACTTGACCTGATTTTGGCTCAAGGACTGGCTTTGATGCTTCACATAACCTGCTGCAAAGAATGCTGGTCATCATTTCCTAAAGCAAAGGGAAAAGACAGGTGGATTCACTTGCCCTCGGCTCATGAAGGAACAAATAATTTTGAAGCCAGGTCAGAATTTAAGTGAGTCTTTGAAAATTAAAGGTACATTCACTTGCTGCCCTGGATAAAGGTCATGTGAAGGCAGACCATCCACTCTTGGGAGGGCAGACTCCTGACAGTAAGAGATAGGGTGCTTTTTAAATGTGATAGTGGTAACATCATTCCTTCCTTCATCCTCCCATGGTGATTTTCAATGCCTATGCTTTTATTACATTTAATTTTATGTTGTTCTGTTTTTATTCTGTGTTGTAGTTACAGTATATTTGTAGCAACTCCTCCAGGGCTACTTCCCAACTCCCATTCATGATATTCTGCCAGGAATCCAGAAAGTGACTGACTATTTTCCTCCTCATCATTAAAAGGGTAACTTTGAGAGATGAGGGTGGTTTTCTTTAATAATATCACTCATATTATTATTGATAAATAATAAATAATAAAAAGTAAAAAAGTAAAAATCTTCAGTTGTTGTTTGGTTATTTTTCAGTCATGTCCATGACCCCATTTGGGAGTTGTTTGCAAAGATAGTACAGTGATTTGCCATTACTTCTCCAATGTGTCCCCATTGTACAGAAGAGGAAACCGAGGCAAACAGGATTCAATGACTTGCCCAAGATTACACAGCTAGTAAGTGTCTGAGGCCATATTTGAAATCAGGAAGATGAGTCGTCCTGACTCCAGGCCTGGCTCTCTATCCACAGTGCCATTTAGCTGTCCCCATCCAGTGTTCCCTGATATTGATTTGTCAGTTGATATGTCCTGAATATCAATTAACAACTTAACAACAATTAAATTTTACAGAGGGATTTTTACTGATGTGAACAAAGATGAGAAATATGGAAATATCCCTCAGAAGTCTAGAAAGTATTCTCCTATAAATATATGCAGAGTCCAGGAGAAAGTAGACTCAGTCTCAGAGAACACATTACAAAAATGTAAGTTAATTTCTGGTTGGATGGAAGACCTTTTCTCCTTTTGTGGAGGTCTTATGGAATTCCTGGTAGGGCTCCTTTTAGATTTCCCCCAAATGCCTTTTGGTAGTGGGTCTACCTTATCCCAATTCAGGTACTTTTTTTAGTCACTTGTGCACTATAAATCTTACCAAGTCTCTGATGCAAAGTCTTACTCTTCCAACCTTTTAAAGTTTTATAAGGTTATCTTCTGGTTGAGTAGTGGAGTGGAAGATAGCAACTCTTCCCTTCCCAAGTGAATCCCTCTCAAGGGCAAGGCTGAAAATGACCTCTAGGCTGAACCTCAGATTCTTACCAGGCTTACTATTTTTATTTAAGTCCCATAAGTTGTGGCTGGGTCTCCCTACAATTTACAATCTCCCTAACTAACCACAAGATAAGCCTTGTGTGACATCATTTGCTTTCATTCACTGGCTCAAAAGCATTATATTCCTTCTGTAGCTTAATAGTTATATCTGGTTTAAACTTCTGATTGGTTGATTCAATAGAGAAGTCAAACCCTCTTTTCTCTAATTATTGAGATAAAGGATATAGACTATTCCTCTTCGATGTTTATTATGTAGTGTAAAAATTTGTTTTGTATAGCCTCTGATAGATTGTAAGCTCTATCCAGGATTATTTTACAAATCTTCCTATTTCTTAGGATTTTCTGCATTTTTACTTTCGCTTTAAAATAAGACATTTGCAAAGTGCTTTGCAAACCATGAAGCACCATATAAGTTCTAGCTATTAATAATAAAAAATTAATTAATTATGGAGTCAGCCAAATGTGTAATAGATTGAGTTGGACCCAGAATCAGAGACCGCTAGCTACCCTTCTCCTCCATGTCATAGCCTGCCTAGTGGGCAGCTAGGGCTTGGTATTAGCAGATGCCAAAAGACATCTTTCCTGCCAATACTTCCTTCTGGGAAAGAAAAATTAGAATCATTTCTCTTTTCAAGTCTTACAACTCACATTTCCCTTTCCTTCACTCCTTGCCTACTGGATAGGACCACTCATAATCCTTGGATGACTAGGGAGCCACTAGTCATAATCCATCCATCAACGACTGAAGTTTTGTATTTTGTGTCTGTGTTTGCTATACCATTATGCCTTCTGGCCCTGTTATTCTGCCCTCCAAAGCCCTGGACATTGCCATAAATATATCAATATACTCTTAAGAGTCCTGGACCTTGTCACCTAAATTATGCCTAGATATTAAGGATCACACGCCTTTCATAATCTTCTGTTCAATCGACCCCCCCCCCCATTTGTTTCTTTTATCAATTGAAATGTAAACTTTTTAGAGTAGGAACTGTTTCATTTTTCTTTTTGCCTTCTCAGCACTTGACATAGTGCTTAAAACAAAGTAAATGCTTAATAGATGCTTTTTTGATTCATTTTTTCACTGTTGCAAATGGATTACCTAGAGGAAAACTATGAGTAGATGGAAGAAGATGGATGTGAGAGATATAAAAGTAGGCTGTACAGGGCTTGGCAGGTAATACTATGTATAAGTAGGAGGGAGAATCAAAGATGACTCATTTTTAGGATAATAATTCTGTCAAATGAAATAAGGATATTGAGAAGAGGGATTGGTTGGGGAAATAATGAATTCTATTTAGGACATATTTAGTTTTGCTGTGAATGCAAGAGGAATTGGAAAGATGGGTGCCTAGAGATCAGTTGAATGTATGAGTATTTTTCAAGGTTGAGGTTAGGAACAGATATATAGAAGATGGAGTCATCTGCATGGAGTTGATAATTCAACTCTCTGGTTGAAATCTCTGTAGTGAAAAGAGAAGAGTATCAAGGACAGAGCCTTTGGGGATCACTTGAACTTTGGCAAGACTGAAGATGAGAGTGAGGTTGAATGATTAAAAGATTAAGTTCTTAAAGGATACAATGATGGATAGGATCAAATTAGGCTGATGGGTGATTTCCAGTGTGAATTATGTACCTTGGAAATCATTAAAAGCAACAAATCAAAGCATGCTTTTTTATTATTTAAATTTAAGAAAGTGATGGGGAAAATGTTAATAATACAGACTGGAATATAAAAGCTCCTCCCCACATCCCCCATCTCAGATCTTGTTGTTAAATATTTAGTAGCATACCTCTAAATCAAGGGCATCAATAGAGGGGTTATCTTGGGCCAGGAGAAAGGAACAAAGGAGAAGAGAAGTAATGATATAGTGAGATTTTTGAAGTGTGGAGAAAGGAAGACAAGAGACCCCATGATGGAAGGTTTTGCTTTCTTAGTAGAGCAGAAAGTAAGGACACCTGTTGGAGCTCAAAGAAAGAAAGTCAGGAAAAGCTACATTGGGGGTTGGGTTAGGATGAAAATAATTTGTGAAACTATGAGAATTCAGATAACATGAATTCATAACTTATATCTTTAGGGAAGTAATTTCACTCCCTGGGTATCCATTTCCTTATTTGTATAATTATGGAATTGACTGGGATGATTTCTCTAGACTCTTCCCATTTTAGCAATCTATGAGTATGAGCATTGCTTGGTGACCAACCCCGCCAGGTCCACCAGAGAATCAGGTCAGATGACAAGTGGGATGCCTTTGCTTGGGCTTTATTGCTATGATTAGCCTATAGATGTTGCCATGTACAATGATGACTTACAATATTAGTGCTACTTATAGCCGCAGACAAATGGTCTTGGGAAGGATCAGATCAATGCATGAGAACACTAAACATTGAAAGAGATGTGGTTTGAGGAATTATTGTCAGACACAGGATCCGATGGCCTCCATACGAAACATGGCACTTCATGCAAAGTAGATATAATCCAGCTGTTTGGACAGCAATAGGAGGTATTTGTTACTCCTTTTTGTAATGTTCAGGCTAGTTTTCTGGAGGACCTCGGGATCAGACCAAATCCTTGGTCTTAGTGGAGAAGTGATGAAGGCAGGACAGCTACCCCGAGGCTGGTCAAAGATGGAATGAATCATTACCAGTCCTTCTGAGACCTTATATACCTTAGTACAATTACATCATTACAGCCTACTGAATATGTGTGAACTAGAGAATCATTGCATCATCATACTAAATATTAAGTATATATGTGAACTAGAGAACCATCATCTCATCAAATCTACAGAGTTAACACCTTGTTTCAATTATACTTCTCCAGAGTTTCAGCCCCCTACTCTTTCATTTCACTAAAAACATCCAAAAGGTATGTCACTAAGACTGAACCTTCAGGAATCTGTCCTTGGAGAGATAGCTTAAAGATAAAGCAAAATCAATTATGTAAAGTATGCAGTAAATTATTAGATACTTTATTACTATGGATAAAATAACATTATGACACAACATACAATGTATATATTATTTATATATACAATATATTATTAATGTAATTTTTGTTGCTTTCAATTGTGTCCAAATTTTCATGACCCCATTTGGGATTTTCTTGGCAAAGATACTGCTGGGTTTGCCATTTCTTTCTCCAGTTCATTTTACAGATGGGGAAACTCGGGCAACCAGGATTAAATGACTTTCCCAGGGTCATACAGTTAGTAAGTTTCTGAGTCTATAAGGCCAACAAACTAAGCACTGTGCCATCTAGCTCCCATGAATATCATATATAATATTATTACTTTTAGCCTATTGTTAATATAATATATAATGATGATAATGAAGATGATGACATTGCCATCTCTTTCATTTTCTTTCTTTCTTCTTCTCTCCAATTCTTGGGCTCTCCAACTCACTATGTGGCCTGGCATTCCATTTAGAGAATGTTACATTTTGTACTTTCAGAGACTGCTAAATCAACAGCCCTGGAGACAGGGATAATCACTCCTGCCACCCACCTCTCTGTGAAGGGATTTGTGAGGATTAGTGAGAAAAGCAACAGAAGGCCCTGGGTTCCAAAGAAAGATGGCATTGGAAAATGGAGAGATTTTATTAGCACATCACAGGAAACAAGGAAATCCTTTTGCAGGGAATGGCTTTGGATTCTCACTGACCTGAGTCAAATTTGCACATGAAGCTTCATTTCTTTGTTTATCATTGATAGGCTAGAAAGGTCACATACATTGGCTGGTGCACACTGTCATATCACTGTTTTCCCTTATTTGGAAATGAGTAGATGCATCTGTTCTCTCTCCCTGATAAACCAAACAGTGAATTATTTATTTGTTTGTTTTGCTAGATGCAAATTATACACTCCCAGAACCTTAGTGCTGGAAGGGAACTTTGAGATCATCTTGATGTAATATTAAATATTTTAGAGCTGGTATCAGTCTGGGTTGGAATTCCAGACCTGTATCTAATAACCAGTGTGACTTTGGGACAGTCACTTAAGCTCTCTAGAAATCAGGGAGCAATGTAGTACAGAGGAAAACCCTAGCTCTTGAATCAGAAATCATGGATTAAAATCCCATTTTCCACACTTTCTACCTGTGAAATGTTGTGCAAATCACTTAATGTCATTGGTCTTAAGGTCCTCAAGTCTAAACTAGATGATCTCTGAGATCCATATTAGTTCTAGAATCTATGATCCTATGATCTTAACACAAAGAAGTTGGATCACACTATCTCTAAAGTTCCTGTTATGCTGGTACCTGCTATATAGTCTGGTTTCTGAATTCCTTTTTGAATAGACTGTGTTAGACCCACAACTCATAGATACCCCTCTCTCTCCATAGCCATCATATCTAAAATTCAATCTTCATAGGAAAATAAAAAAAAAACTATCTGCAGGTTGGTCAAACAGACTGAATAGCTATTAAGAGAATCCTCTAAAACTTTTGGAAGAATTTTACTGATACAATAACTCAAAACTTAAAGGAAATGATTACTTCTAGAGCTTTGAAAAAAAAGTAATGAAAAAAGAATATAATAGTCCAGTTTACAAGTAAAGGAAAATCCTTTAGCAGGAAGAGAATAGAAAATTAATTAAAAATAATAATCAATGATGTACATATTACCATACTTTTTTCCCATTTTAGTAACCTGCTTGTTGGCACCTGGAAATGGAGGATTTGAATTCTTCTTCTTTTTAAAAATAATAGCTTTTTATTTTCAAAATATATGCCAATATAGTTTTCAACATTCATCTTTGTGAAACCTTGTATTTCAAAATGTTCTCCTTCTCTTCTTCCCACCACTCCCCTAAACAGCAAGTAGTCCAATATATGTTAAACACGTACAATTTTTCTGTACATATTTCCACAATTATCATGCTGCACAAGAAAAATTAGATGAAAAAAGAAAAAAATGACAAAAAACAAAAAACAAGCCAACAACAACAAAGATGGTGAAAATGCCATATTGTACTCCATCTTCAGTCCCCCACAGTCCTCTCTCTGGATGCAGATGGCTCTCTCCATCACAAATCTATTAGATCTGGCCTGAATTATCTTATTGTTGAAAAGAAGCACATCCATCAAAATAGATCATTGTATAATCTTGTTGTTCTCCTGGTTCTGCTCATTTCACTCAGCATCAGTTTATATAAGTCTCTCCAGACCTCTCTGAAATCATTCTGCTGATTGTTTCTTATAGAACAATAATATTCCTTAACACTCATATCATGACTTATTCAGTCATTCACCAACTGATTGGCAGCCACCCAGTTTCTTGTTCCTTGATATTACAAACATTTTTGCATACTTGTGTCCTTTTCTCTTTCTTATGATCTCTTTAGCCTATAGGCCCAATAGTGATACTGCTGGATCAAAGGGTATACACAATTTGATAACCTTTAGGGCATAGTTTCAAATTGCTCTCCAGAATGGTTGGATCAGTTCACAACTCCCCCAACAATGTATTAGTGTCCCAGTTTTCTCACATCCCCTCCAATATTTATCATTATCTTTACCTGTTACCTTAGCCAATCTAAGAAGTGTATAGTGTATCTCAGATCATTGTAATCTGGTACTGGTTAAAAAATACAAAGACTGAAAAATGAAATAGATTAAGAATAGTTTCATATCCCCAACTAACTTTCATATAGAATCTTAAACTTAACCTATCCAAAACTAAACTCATTATCCTTCCACTCAAATCCTTCTGACTTCTATATTACTATTCAGTGAACCACAATTTGTCCTAGTCATCCAGACTCAAAACCTAGGTGTTATCCTGCACTCTTTGCTCTTTCTTACCCTCTATAGCCCATCAGTGGTCAAGTCCAGTTATTTCTTGTAATAACTCTTGTAGATACATATTCTCTCTTCTGACACTACAGCCACCTTTTTGCAAGCCCTCATTATCTTACTACTGGACTATTATCTGTTTCCTGATTTCCCTTTCTCCAATCTCTCCCCATTCCAAATCATTCATTACTCTGCTGTCAAATTGATTTTCCTAAAAAGGTCTGACCATTTTATCCCTGCATTCAATAAACTCCAGGGTCTCCCATTACCTCTAGATTCAATTATATAGTCTTCTGACATAACATGGCCCCATCCTCCCTTTGTAGATTTCTTATCTATACCTCTCCACATAGTCTATAATCTAGTAACACTGGTCTTCTCGCTGTCCTTTGCACATGGAATACATCTTCTCACTCCTTGCATATTCACTGGTTGTTCTCCATGCTTTTAATATTCCAACTGTCAACTAGAATTTTATAAGAAGGCTTTCCCAGTTCATCATTATCTAAGTACTTTTTCTCTGAAACTACCCTTTCACCAATATATCTTTTATAACCATATTTATACATAGTTTTTTTGCATGTTGTTTTTCCACTGCAAGCTCCTTGAAATCAGGGACTGATTTTGTCATTTTTTTTTCTCCCCCAATGCTTAGCTCAGTTCCTGGAACGTAAGAGGCATTTACTAAGTTCTCTTTGACTGACTGACTAACAGAATACAAAAGAAAATTGTTGCAGATTGTTAATGAACCTAAAGACTCCAGTTACTGGGTGAAAGGCTTTTCCCAGAGTTTGCTGGGAAAAAGAATCTGTCAGATATACTAAGGTAAGTTCCAAATATGTATTATAACATAAACATTATTAATAAATTATTGGACCAAGGAAGAAATTATCCTTCAGGTCCATGGATCAGGAAAGGCTTCCTGATCAAACAAGTGACAAAGAGCATTACACAAGACAACTTAAATTCCATAAAATTAAGTTTTTGCAAAGTAGCAAATCTAATGTAGTCAACATTAGGAGGGAAGTAGGCAAATGGGAAAAAGATCATTATAGCAAGCTTTTCTGATAAAAGTCTGATTTCCTCTTCCCCGTAATGAATTTATTCAAATTTATAAAACTAATAGCTATTCCCCAGAAGATAAGGAATCAAAGGATATGAATGAGTTTTCAAAGGAAGAAATGGAAATTATCAACAATTATGTAAAAAATTCTATAAATCACTGATAATTAGAGAAATGCAAATTCAAGCCATTCAACTACATACTTGTCAGATTTGCAAAGAAAACAACAGAGGAAATTACAAATGTTAGAGAGACTGTGGGAAAACAGGGATACCAGGACATTTTAGTACTGTCATTTTGGAAAGCGATTTTAAAATATGCCCCCAAAGTAACCAAACGTGTTCTTTTTGCCCCAGCTATGCTAGTCCTAAACCTATAATCCTAAAGAGAACAAGAAAGAGAAAAATTACATATACATGGAAAAATATTTATAACAGTTCTTTTCATTATTGCCCCAAATTTACAATGAAAGGGATGCCAATCTCTTGGGAAATCATTAAACAAATGATAGTGTGTGAATGTGATGTAATGTTATTGTGCTGTAAGAAATAATGAAATGGACAGTTTCAGAGGAAATTGGAAAGACCTCTATGAATTCATTGAGTACTAAGTAATAATAACTAGCATTATATAACACTAAGGTTTGCCAGGCATTTTGAAGTTTCATCCTAACATCAATCCTGTGAGTCAGGTGCTATTATTATTCCATTTTACAGAGGAAAAAAAATAGAGGAGAGGAGACTAAATGACTTATGCAGTAACCCAGCTAGTAAATGTCCAAGGCAAGATTCCTGACCTCAGTCCAGCACTATCATTACCATATAGTATTCCTTTCCACCTTGTGATTTTTTCTACCCAAGTTTGTATATATTATACGTCGACATAAGAAATGGGAAATTTTTGGGACTCAGAAGAACATTTGGTTGGCGTAAGAAATAGGAATAATAAATGGGAATTTGGGGGGGAGTTTTGTGAAAGCCATGGATGACACACAGAGGCTAGCAGATGACAAAGAAAAAGTTTAGAAATTCAAAAATATGCACATAGTATTGTAAAATAGCTACATATTATACCTTTAAATATTATAATAATTTATCCTTCTTTGGTACAAAAGGAAGGGCCATGAAAATTTATGTGAATTTTCTAGATCATAAGGGTTCTGTGCCCCTAACTCTCATGGTGTAGAAGGGATAACTTTCTATATATTCTATATTCTATATATTATACATGTAATTTATTTACTTCTACACAAATACAAGTAGGAAATGAGATTTGAATCAGGCCGTGGGACTACAAACTGAGAAATCTTTTTGTTTCCCTTGTCAAAGAAAAGAAGAGAACAGTCCATCTGCTTCCCACCCAGAATCTTTTTTGGAGAGTCAAACTGAGGAATTACTTGGACAACAAAGATATGTGTGAAATGGGGTATTTGTTCAGTAGCTCCCAAAGTACGGTTATCTCTCAGGGGAGGTTAAACTGGAGAAAGTTAATACTATAAGTCTTTGTGGGGTGAGGGAGGGAGAATTGAGTAGAAACTGGAGAACAATTATGTGACAAGTCATATAAACATTGTATGATAACATATAAATAATTTATATGACAAGTCATATAAACAAGAACATTATAGAGAAATACAACTTTGAAAAACTTTAGAATTCTGATCAATAAATAGTACAAAAACTTGAAGTTGAAACATCCCTTCACAGAGAGAGGCAATGAACTTATATTCAGAGAAAGATATACATTTAGAATAAGACCAATTAGGGAATGTGGCCTGCTGGACTATGCATGTTTAACATGAGAGGTTCCCCCCCCCAATTATAAATGCATGTGAAATAAAAAAAAATTAAAAACACCTACTATATGCCAGGCTCTTTAATGTAACCCCTAAACGGTCCTTTCTCCCAAGGAGCTTATAAGTCTACTTGTGAATGGGTATATATGTGTGTGTTTGTGTGTGCTCACAGATAAATATGGAGAATTACAAGGATAAAGGGAACTTCTGGATTAGGTGCTTTAACAATGCAGGTCTACATCTTCCCTTCAATATATAATTTAAGGGAGTTTCTTAGAGAAGAAATTTCAACCATGCAGCCAGATTAAAATGTAATTAGGAAACAGATGACAAAATAAATAAACATGCAATAGAGCGTATATGATGTTAATATATAGTTTTCTAAGTCAACATACAATTACAAGGGATCCTTATATATTGTGCTCCCTTTCTGTCCAAGAGCATTGAGAGGCCAAAGAACTTGCTCAGTTCTCTAACCATTGCATTAGACTTCTATATACAAAATAAATAGACACTGATGTGAACAGGGAGTAATAACTGGGGGCAAAAAGAAAATGTCAAATAGACAAATAGTGTACATAATATATATCACTTTAAGGTTTACAAGGATTTTACATATTCAATCAACAGACATTTATTAAGTGCCTACTGTCTGTCAGGTATTGTACTCAGTGTTAAGGATACAAAGAAAGGCACAAATGAAAATAAACAGTCCTTTCCAAAAATCTCAGCCTAATGGAGGAGTCTCACAATAATTTTGCCTTGTAGGTGCTAGAATTATTCCCATTTTACAGATAAGGAAACTGAGCCTGAAAGAGGCTAATTTGCACAGGATCATAATCAGGATTTGAACTCAGGACCTCTTGACTTCAAGCCTATGGCTCTGTCTATTTTGTCACGAAAAGGATGGAAGGCTTAGTAGGATGAGGAGAAGGAGCACTCTGTCTGTGTATGTGTGTGTGTGTGTGTGTGTGTGAGAGAGAGAGAGAGAGAGAGAGAGAGAGAGAGAGAGAGAGAGAGAGAGAGAGAGAGAGAGAGAGAGAGAGAGAAGGAAAGAGGGAGAGAGGGAGGAAGAGGGGAAGGGAGAGGGAGAGAGGGAAACGAAGAAGAAGAGGGAAAAGGAAAGGGAGGGAGGGAGAAGGAAAGGGAGGGAGGGAGAAGGAAAGGGAGAAGGAAAAAAGGGGGTAATACTTTGTAAAATATGTGGTGTTGGAAGGAGGAGGAAGAAGAATATTTTACAAGAAACCTGTCAGTGCTCTGGAAGGCAAAAGCAGCTGCCAGGTATCAAAGTTAAAAGACAGATTCAGGCTTAATGTAAGGAAAGACCTCCTTATAATGGAAGATTGCAAGTCTTTCCCTTTAGAACTTCCCACTCTTACTTGGAGGGTCTCCATGATGTCACTGACTAGTAACTTCCCTTTCCTCTCTCCCCCCCCCCAATGTTTGGGTTTTTGGCAGGAGGTAAGTGGGGCAGGTCTATCTGGGTACTGGCAAGCTAGGTACCAGGAAGCTTTTCTTTCAAAGCCTGTGAATAGGTTTGCTGGCCAAAGATGATAGGTTTTTATTCTCTTCTTTCCTCTCATCCTTTGCATGCTGTCAATGCCTTCATCCTCTCCCTGCCCCCTAAATCTGCTAAGTCCCTTTCAGCTCTAGCCTTTAATGAGACTGATTTAAATACATTATTGTGAATGAGGGTATTGTGTCCCCTTCATTTGGAGGCTGACATATTTAAAGAGGAAAGACATGGAGGGAAACCCCAAAGTATAAACCTGTAAGAGATGGATTTTAAGTAGGAACCCTGGGGAGGGAAAGGTATCTTTTGGAAAGAAGAGCCTTCCAAGATGCTCAAGCCAATAACCCTCCTTCCCATCTCCCCAAGGTGATCACCTCTTGCTTCCATGGAAGCTCAGACCATGGGAAATGCTGAGTGGTGAGCAGTAAAGGGACATCCTCTCTCTAACCAGGCTCCCTCCCCTTTTATTGAGTCCATATAATTCAGCAGTGGCTGAAGCTATCTGCTCCAGGCTTGGCAGAATTGTAGTTCTTACTGATGAAAGAGGAATCAAGCCAAGCTTGAAAAATGACTTAGCATTTTTAAAGTTGTAGGGACATAGAGTAATGGCTTCTCTCCTCAAAAATACCGAACAGTGACTTAAGGGCACCTCTATGAAGGTATTACAGTTAAAATTGTTCTGCACTTAGGCATCTGCCTCCCAGCTGAGAGCTTGACAGCCGGCAGAGAATATTTAAAGCCTGAAGGTAAATAGTTCCTGAAGGAGCTGTTCCCTAGGGTGTGGCCAAAGGGAATAGTCACCCCAAGCCCATGCTTTCATTGGATCATCGATTTAGAGCTAGAAGAAACCTTAACCATCATGTGGTCCAGGAATTCTTAACCTTTTTTTGTGTTCTGAACTCTGTTGGAAGCCTAGCAATGCCTGGGGACCCTGTTCAGAATGATGTTTGCAAAGGCTTTTGAAATAAAAACGTAGGATTACAAAGAAAACTAATCCTATTGAAATGCAATTTTTTATATGCCTCATGAATGTATATTATATATATTTAAAAGTTTTATATATAAAAGAAAAATATAAAAAGTATATATTTGTGTATGTACACATTCATACACATACACTTTAGGTTAAAAACCCTGAATTCTCTTCCCAAACCCTCCTTTTACAAATGATGAAGACCCCAGGTTCTTTAGCTTATAAGGAATAATCAAGTTTTGAAACTAAGTCCTAGCATTCCAAATCCAACAAATGCTCTTTCCACTGGACTATACTTTCTCCTTGGTGGGGATCCACAGTAGTTACAGAGGAGCTGGGGCTACAATAATATTCTTTCCCTCCCCTTTTAGAATGTTACAATTGGAAAGGGCTAGAGAGGAAATCTGCTTTAGACCCCCCCTCATTTTTCAAATGAAACAGAAGCCTGGAAAAGTTAAATGACTACTCAAGATCACATAATTACTTAATTGCAGATCTGAGAGTGGGATTCAGGTCCTCTGAATTTCAGTCTAGAATGCTCTTTACTTTACATCATACCTTGTGCTTGCCATCTTTAGCATATAAGTTATTAATTGCCAATCTTTGGGTTAAAGTATAATTTGTAGAATTAGGGATTCTTACTCTAAGATCTTGACGTGGTCTACAAAAATATATATATATTTTGATACTGAATGTCAATATAATTGGTTTTCTTTGCAATGCTTTGTACTTTATTTCTGCACTTAAAAAACATTATTCTGAGAAAAGTGTCCATAAGTTTCACCAGATTGCCAAAGGCATCCGTGAAACTTCAAAAAAAAAAAAAAAAGAATAAACCCTTTTGTTCTGTAAGAATGTAAAAGGACAAATGTACTATTCTGGGAAGAATAACACATTAAACTATTAGTCCTTCCCTGTTAACCCATCAACACAGATTAGTTTGTAGATTCTAAAAGTAATGGAACTCAAAATAGATAAATGTTGATAGGGAAGGAATCACTGTGAGAAAAGTGTTAAGGTGGTGAAGTGGGCAGAAGAAAGTGGATACACAGTGGGTAAATGATGACCCAAGAACCTCAATGTATTCAGATGGCAGTCCCCCTTCTCAAGTCATTTCCAATATCTCTATAAAATACTATTTTAGAATCCAAATTAGTGAGGCAAAAAAGGCAAGAAAAGTCTGGAAAGAGGTACAATCAAGGAACCTTTCAAATTATCATTATTCATAACAATAATTATCTTTTATGTAACATTTCAAAGTTGTAAAGTATTTTACAAGTGATCTCATTTTATCCTCACAACAATCCTGGAGGTAAATACTATTAATATGCCCATTTTATAGATAAAGTCACCGAGGCTGTCAGAGATTAATTATTTACCCAGAGTCACATAAATAGTAAGTGGATATGGCACGGTTTGAATTTAAGTCTTTCAGACTTCAAGTTCATCATAGCTGCTAGCCTAGGTTCACCTAGTTGCTGAGGTTCACCGATAAGAAGATGACTGTCCAATACAGCTCTTAAAATATAGGGTAAAGAATTCCTATTTTCCTTGTTAACACCTTAATCCTCATTTTGGATATTGTGACTCTCCATCTCTGTCTGTTGGAATCTGCCTTTCTTTCAAAGCCCAAGTCAAATGCCCAGAAGTTGCTTCTCCCAGTGTAGAAACATCCTTTTCCTTTTCTAGATACCATCTAGCGCTTTGTACCTGTCTTATGCTCTTACTTAATTCTATTCTCTCCAATAGGCTTTATTTATTTACTGTGTTCAGAGAGGCAACATGGAGGAATGAATCAAGTACTGTCCTCAGGAAGTACTGTGTTCCAATGGCCTTTGCCACCAACTGGCTGAGAGAGTTATTTACTCTCTTTGTATCTTAGCCAGCTTTCTGAAAGAGAAGATGCTGTTCTTCATTGGTTGAGCAAGTCCCTCACTGAAAGCTTCCCATAGAAATGAAATCACTTGAGCTTAGTGAAAAAAGATTATACACACACACACACACACACACATATTTTCATATATGAATATGAATACACATTCCATATGTAGAGAATATCGATATGTATCTATATACATATAGATACATATCGATTTTCTCTACATACGGAATATATAGAATATATGTAGAGTAAAGGTATTCATATATTCTATCTCTATATACATATACATGTATATATATATACATATATTCTCTACATATGGAATATATAGGATAAATGTAGAATAAAGGTATTCATATATTCTATCTCTATATATGTTCCAAAAGATTTCATATAGGTCTCAGTCCTATTTCATTCTGCCAAATTGTGAGCTCCATGAGGACAAAAACTATATTTTAACTTTTTTAGCATAGTTTTTAACATAGATTTACATAGAGTATGCACATGATATAGTGGTTATGAAATTATGATTTATTATCATTAAATGTTTAATTTGTAAACCTGTTTTATATATCCATATACTCAGGTTTGTGTAAAAATTTCTCAAGCAAAAATTTATTTGGGTCACGAGCAGAAAACGTTTAAGAAGTCCTGCCCTAAGTAAGTGGTTGTTGAAAGAATCAATGAATGAATGAGAAAGGGAATGGATAAAATACAGTCCTGAGTCCCCATTTTGCTCAGTATCTAGAAGGATCGATATGCCTTGCTGCCTGCCTATGTACTTTCGGATGGTCTGTTCTTTACTTATTCTTCACAAAGTAGCCACTTAACAAATGTTTATTGATTGACTTACTCCAAAGGAATCAGGAGAGAAAAGGTGATAGCCATAGAAAGACCTTATTTCAAGGGCTTACAGCATGCAATGCAGAGAGTTCCTTGGGGGGTAACAAATAAAAAAATTGCTTATGGTCCCCAACCTTGAAGCATATATAGTTTACTGAAGGAAATAAAACATGCACGCAAATACATAGAAAACATATTAGAATATATGAAGTGAATAAGAAGAATATAAAGCAATAGTTGATCAGCTTAGGAGAGATGGCTTCCAGCTAAGGGAAGGAGAGGAGCACTGGATGAAGTCTTGAAAGATCGGTAAATTGATGTCTTCTCTCTCCCTATCAGACTGCCATCACAGATTGTTTAATAGTGCCAAGTATGAAACAAATTGGAACAATGATCTATTTCGGCAGCTGAGCAAAATTAATTGCATGAGATTTTGCAAGTTTTGAAAACCGCCCCAAGATTAAACTGAACCGTACGGTTCATCTACCACTCAACTATTTTTTCTTAATGTCATAGAATCATTGGATGCTGTAAATGCAAGAGGCATTAGAGATAATCTAATTGATCCTCCATATTTTATAGATGTAAAAACCGAGGGCCAGATAAGGAAACTAGATTCCAAGGGATTTATTCAAGTTTAAGCAGCTACTGAGTAGCAGATCTGTGACCAAAATTTTCCAAAACTCTTGTAGCAACAGAAGAATGCTCTAATAGAATTCTAAACAGGGCTGGGGGCAGCTAGATGGTACCATGGTATATAGAGTACCAAGTCTGGAATCAGAAAGACTCATTTTCCTGAGTTAAAATCTACCTCGAGCATATAGATATATTACTGTGGGTGAGTCACTTCACCCTGTTTGCCTCAGTTTCTTCATTTATAGAATGAGTTTGGAGAAGGAAAAGCACTTTATTATTTGTGCCAATAAAACCACAAGTCAAGTCACAAAGAGTTGGACATAGCTTAAATGAATGAATGACAAAAACAAGGTTGATCTTCTCAATGGGCACTTGATTATGTTTTCTAGGGAATGCCATCCAGTAGAGTAATACAAAGGTTTTGGATGGCTGGAGTTTTTTGCTGTAATTTCTTTTCAGATTCTTAAGTGTTTGCATTTAAGACAAATTACTATAACCACCAATTCTGCAGAAATGCTCGTTGTAATCAGTGCCTTTAAAAATGTCTTTCTTTCTTTCTTTTATAAGTGTATTGCAACGGGAAAAATGTGAACTGGGGTTCCAAAGTATTTCTGCCCCCACTGAGTAAGACTGCCACTATATTCAAGTATCAATGTCGATATAAAAATTCATTTTCTCTGAAAAGAAGTATTTTGACATGATTCTGAGGGTATGTATATCCAAGAAATGAGCAAAACATCAATGGATAATACATGTTTCAATAGGTAGAAAGCTCTTCTCTGGTGCCTCCTCCTGAGGCTGCTGAAATAACTCTTGAGTTTTCATTAACTTTGAGAATGGACCTGGGTATGTGTGAAGGGAATTAAGCATTCATTAAGCACCTACTATGTGCCAGAAACTGTATTAAGAACTTTCTAAATTGTACCTCATTGATCCTCACAACAACATTGGGAGGGAGTTGTGCAATTATTAAAATTTTACAATTAAGGAAAATGAGGCAGACAGATGTTAAGTGATTTGCTCAGTCACACAGCTAGTAAATATTTAAGATTCGATTTGAACTCAATTCTTCCTGACTCCAGACTCCATGGTCTAGCCACTGTGTCACCTACAGATTGAAACTCTTGTCCACAGACTAACCCAGCTAAACATGGAGAAGCTCATAGCTAGAGAACTGGTCATAAGATTATGATTTTTGGGAGGTGGAGGTGGCTATTCCAAAGTCACTAAATGAACAAAGCCACAAAGCATTGTTTGACTCTAAACAATCTCTTTTTTACTCCTGAAATGATGAGTAGTAAGATTCTCAAATAACACCAAACAATAATTTTATTTTTATAGTGATCTGTTTGGATGATTGGAGAACTACCATTTTTTTGCCTGAAGTATTTTATGAGTCAATGACAGCAGCACTTGGAAAAATAAAGATGGGAAAAGTGCCAGGATATTGCCAAATTCATCTAGAATAAATCTAATAAGATTAGAGGATCTCAGTTTAGAGTGGAAGGGGACTATCATTTATAGAGTTGATTGTTAAATTTTAATTATGAATATTTGTACCAGAGAAACCAGCAAACCCAATTGTTACAAATCAGGCCTTGATTTATTATTTTTTTGATTGTCTAGATTTAAGATACTTTAGTGCAAATCCTCATTGAATCATACCTGGGTTGTTGCAACATTCTGCTTTACCTCAAACTTCTCCTTACTCCAATCCATCATTTCATCAGCTATTAAGTTGATCTTCCTAAAAGATATATTCGACTATGTCAATAAACTTCAGTGGCTCCGTATTGCCTTTGGGATCAAATATAAAATATTCTTCTGGCTCCTAAACCCCTTCATAACTTAGTTTCCTTCTGCTCCTCTGGTCTTCTAATTTTCTCACTTCCAGATCCAATGATAATGACTCCCTGGATATTTCTTGCTCACAATACACTAGCTCCCTATTCTTACTGTTTTCTACGGCTGTCTCCTTCCTCCTAACTCAGTTCCTCTGGCTTTTTTCAAGTCTCAGTTTAAATTCCACCTTCTCCAAGAAGCCTTCTGCAGTCTTCCTTAATCTTAGTGCCTTCTCTTTTATCCTATTAGTACATAGTTGTTCACATGTGGTCTCTCTCAATAGAGTAACACTATCTTCAGAATGGGACTGTCCCCTAATCTTTCTTTGTATCTATACTTAGTACTTAGTACACTGTACTTAGTACAATGTGTGGAAAACAGTAGTGATTAATAAATGCAAGTTGATTGACTGAAAAGAAAATATATGGAGTATCTATGACTTCCTTAAAAAAGAAAAAAACCTAATTAAAATTCCATCTTCTAAAGGAAGCCTTCTCTAATCTCTCTTAATTCCAGGGCCTTTCCTCTGTTAATTATTTTCTAGTTATCCTGTATAAAGTTTGCTTTGTATATCTTTATTTGCATGTTGTTTCTCCCATTGGATTGCAAACTTCTCCAGGCTAAAAACTTTCTTCTGCCTCCTTTTTTTATTCCTAACACTTAACACAGTGTCTATGTCTGTCACAGAATAAGCACTTAATAAATATTTATTAACTAACTTAAGGTTCATCTAGTCCAATCTCTTCACTTTACAAGTTTCAACAGATATTAAATAGCAGAGCTCAGCTTTGAGCCTTCATCCTCTAGGGAATTAGAATACATAGTCAACCTAAACATTAAGTGACATGGTCAGGGACACTCAGTTAATGTCAAAAGTGAGATTTAAATTTATGTCTTTCTAACTCAAAAACCAATCCTCTGTGTTTTGTGCCATTCTACCTTTTAATTCCTGGCTGTTCTACTAACTTTCTGGGAGAAGTCATCTATCTGTTTAAGCTATAGTTCCCCTATCTACAACATGAAGGGGATGGACAAGGTGATCTCTAAGGTCCCTTAAAGCTCTAACCATTTTGTAATCCTAGTGGGGGTGTTCAATTATATTTAAGAAAGTTGAAATGGTGCTTTTGAGGATAAAGAAGAAAACTGAGGGTAAGGATGAGGAAAGAAAAACTAAGTCACTTGGATTTTAATTGGTCAACTTCTCAGGTAATCAGTCTGCAGGGATTTCTTTCAGTTTCCCAGTGGGGTCCATTCCAATCCAGCTTCTAACTGCTGGAATAATGAATCTTCCATTTCTTTGAGTGCTAACTAAAGTCTTTAGGCTCTAGTGGATAAATCGTCAGCAGTCCTTCCCATTTCGGAAGCATTAACTTTAAATCCTGTTAAGGTTGCTCATATATTAAAAATAAAACTTCTATTAACTTTTCCCCTGTCAGTGCTATCAGAGATAAATTAATTTTTTAACACTTCTATAAAGGAAAAGGAGAATAGTAAGCTTTTATAGCGACCATATTCACTCTTCTGCTTCTGGTACCAAGGAAATCCTGGCCAGGAAATCCTAGCAGGATCTGTCCCCATACCACTATTCATACAATGCAGAAAAGAGACTTCTTTCTGTTCAGGTCTTCCTTAGCTCTACTGGGGTAATGGCCTGGTTCATAGTTATTTTAAGACTAAGTAAGGGCTCTATTTCTGTTTGTGATCTTCAATTTCAACTGTAAAAATATTCATTAAGCATTGCTTTGTACACAGAGCTCTGGTGATCTTGAATTTCAATTGTAAGATTTTTTTTTTTGTACACAGTTTTGTATGAGGTTCCAGGGGAGGCAATAAGGATAAATAAAATATTGTCCCTGTACTATGGAACTCATTATTCAATACAGAGATACACCTTATATACAGGGCCATAACTACCAACTTTGGTACCTGGGGGAATCAGCATAGCTTGCTCCTGGAGCAAAGAACATGAAACAAGTTCTCAAATTGACTTTATAATTCAGCATGTGAAAATAATATATGGAATTATTAATACCAATTTTTTTGAAGAGGAGGTAGAAATAGTTATTATAAAGGCTTTTGTACTGCTAAAGAATCGTTACAATAGCTTCTAATTGGCTTCCCTGAACAAGATCTCTCCCAATCATCTGCTAAAGGAGTTTTCCTAAAAGGCAGGTCTAACTATGTTCCCCTCCCCACTCAATAAACTACAATGATTCTTTATTACCTCCTGGATGAAAAAGGAAATGATCCATTTGGCATTTAAAACCCTTTACTATCTGGTTCTATCTTGCTTTTCCATTCTTTTTCTACTTTATTCCCCTTGATACCCTCCATGATCTATGACATTCCATCTTTTAACTCTGTGCATGAGGGACAGACAGTTCTAATACTGGATGTTCCCCATATCTGGAATGCTTTCTACTCCCACTTCCAACTCTTAATTTCTCTCACTTCTTTCAAGAAATAATTGCAACCCTACTTTCTACAGGAAACCTTACTTTAACCTCCCACCCCCATCCCACTCCCATCCTACTCTACCAGTACCACTATTTGTATGTTGAGATTACTTTCCACTTGCTATGTACATATAGGAAACTGAAAAGAACTATTCAGAAATTTAGAATAACCAGGAGAGAGTACTATTGTGAAAAATCATGGAGGAGAGGATGTTGAAAAAATAGGAGTAGGAAGTACTAAAGAAACCCATCTGATCATGAAATTAATAGATCCTTTGAATGAAGATGTTGTATGTCATAATGGAAAAGTTTAAGAACTAAATGTGAAGTGAGAAAATGGAAACAACCAGCTCTAGGCAGGTTTTTGTTTTTAATTTTTTTTTTGGTGTTGTAGAGATTCAGCTGTGAAAAAGGCAGGAGAGAGAGGCAGTGTGATAGCTTGAGGGGACTATAGAGACAAGTGAAAGTTTTCTTTTTTTTTTTTTTTTTTAAATGACAAGTGAAATGTGAGTATGTTTTAAAGCAGTGTGGAAGAAACTAGTTAATTAGAAGAGATTGAAAATTAAAGGGAAGAGAGAGTATGATTGAAGGGCCAAGCTTCTGAAAAGATGAGAGGGTTTGGCTTAAGGAGAGACCCGGCATTTATAAGAAATGCTGACGATTTCAATTAAATGTTGTTGTTCGATTCTTCTTCAATTATGCTGACTTTTTGTGACCCATTTGGGGTTTTCTTGGGAAAGAGACTAGAGTGTTTTTCTATTTCCTTATCCTCATGCCATATCTAGTAACTGTCTGAAGACAGTTTTGAACTCAGGAAGATGAGTCTTTATGATTCTAGACCTGGTTCTCTATCTATCTACTGTACAAACTAGCTGGATTAATTAATTGCCTGTTGGATGAAAAAGAAAATATTTCATTTGGCATTTAAAGCCCTTTATAATCTGGTCCTATCTTGCTTTTCCAGTCTTTTTATATCCCTTGACAACTTCCATGATATAGCTATGTGGACCCATGACACTCCATCTCTCAGGTTAGTCAGGGGTCTCCCTCCTCACCTCACCTTAATAAAGTCAATTAATAATTTCAGTTTCTTGAAAAAATAAACACTTTACCTCCTAATAAAACTGATGTACTTACTTTTTGGCAAGTATGAGCAAGAGCTTATCCAGCTTTTATCTTTGTGCCTCTATATAAGATAGCCTTTCTTTCTTTCTTTTTTTTTAAATTATTGTAGCTTTTTATTTACAAGATATATGCAGGGGTAATTTTTCAGCACGGATAATTGCAAAACCTTTTGTTCTAATTTTCCCCCTCCTTCCTCCCACCTCCTCCCCCAGATAGCAGGTAGACATGTTAAATATGTTAAAATATTGTGTTACATACAATATATGTATACATGTTCATACAACTGTTTTGCTGCAAGAGAAGAATCAGACTTTGAAATAGTGTACAATTACCCTGTGAAGGAAATAAAAAATGTAGGCAGAAAAAAATAGAGGGATTGGGAATTCTATGTAGTGGTTCATACCCATTTCCCAGAGTTCTTTTGCTGGGTATAGCTGGTTCTATTCATTACTGCACTATTGGAACTGATTTAGTTCATCTCATTGATGAAGAGGACAACATCCATCAGAATTGATCATCATATAGTATTGTTGTTGAAGTGTATAATGATTTCCTGGTCCTGCTCATTTCACTCAACATCAGTTCATGTAAGTCCCTCTAGGCCTTTCTGAAATTGATAGCCTTTATTTCTTGAATGTGATCCCTTCTCATCTCTAACTCAGAATCCCTAGTTTCCTTCAAAGCTCAGCAAGTAGTTTTCTCCTACAGGAGGTCTTCTCTGATTTTCCCTAACTGCTAGTCCTCCCATTCCTCAGAAATACGTATTTTGCATTCATCAATGTGTTTATTTGTTATTTTTCCCTCAAAGAATATAAATTCTTTGAGTATAGGACTGTTTCATTTTTGTCTTTGTATCCCTATAGCTAGTAAAGTACCTTAAGCACAGTAGGCACTAATAAGTGTTTGTTCATTGATTTTATTGATACATTAATATTGATTGCACAGATATAAAATGATATATGATAAACACTTAAAGGAATTGCAAATCAAATACTATATAGGTCCAAACAAGGGAAGATTATTTTTGATGGGGAAAAATTAGGGAAATTTTGGCAAGAGAAAGTATTTGAGTGAGGTCTTAAATGATTGGTTAGGAAGACTTTAACAGGAGAGATGAAGGAGAGGATTGGGTTGGTAGAGAATTCTATAAAGGTATGGATACAAGACTTGACAAAGTATATACAGATGATGGTGATAGTTTGGTCATAGCCTAGTACACATAGCAGCACTGACTATAAGATAAACTAGAAAGAGAAAGAAGTATCTGTAGAGAGACTTGAGTATTGATCTAATCCATTAGGCAAAAATGAAATACTGAAGATTTTGTCTAGAATCATTCTTAGGCAAGCCTATAAGAAGGTTGCTGCCATTGATAAGTAAAGTCAAAGATCAGGAATAAATACAAATATAGAAAAAGCAAGATGTATGTGATTGTGAGTATATTGTGGTAGACAGTGGATTTTGAAGCCACAGAAGGGATATTTCTGTTTAAATCAATATCAAATATGTGTGAGCTTCCTGAGCATAGGGAACTCCTTTAACTTTCCTGAACCTGGCTTTTCATAATTGGGATTAAAATCAATCAATAAGCAAACATTCAGTGATTATTGTATGCTAGGCAGTGTGTAGATGACAGGGATATACAGACTAAAAGGAAACAGTTCCTTTCATTCAACAGATCACACATAATCAGAGAACACTATATATATATATGTATAAACCTATAATATGTGCATATATATGTGTGTTTTATATCGTATTTAGAGGTGTTGTTAAACCCACCTAAAACCAAAAAATTTTGACTTAAAAACACAAATTAATACTATCTATATTATACTGATTTTTATTTTGTTAAATACTTGTTATTTAACTTTTAATCTTATTTATGCTGCATGTAGGAGTTTTGTGGGCTATGAGTTTAACACATCTGATATATAGTATATGAATATACATATGTTTATATATGTAGTGTATGAATAGCCAATATAAAGTATTTTAATGCTTTATGATACAAATGATTTAAAAGGATATATACACATACATGTACATTTTAATATATACATATAAACATTTTTAAAAGATACATAAGCATATATGTATGTATGTGTATATATGTGTGTAAATATCACACACATACATCCTTTTAAAGGTTTGCAGACTACCTCTATATAGTCATTCTTAATTTTAGCTTCAGAATCCTGTATATTAAAAGTGTCTTCCCACCACTAATTTTATATATGTTTACATACCTACATGCACACACACATACACATAAAAATAGTAGGGGGAGGCATATATTTGTAAATCTGGTTAGAAGTATCATATGAAATATATGCATATATGTATATATACATGCATATAAACACATAAATATATGTATGTATGTATGAAAATTATTGGAGAGAAGCATTCAACCCAGCAGAGTTACTATGAAGCTAAAATATGATAATGTATGTACAAGGGCTTTGCAGACTTTTAAAAGGCTGTATAAATGCCAGGTTAGGAGTAAATCAGAGGTAAGCCCAAGGTTTTGGAAGATAATAATGAGCGCTGACAGAAATCAGGGAAATCAGAGGAAGAAGTAAATTCTGGATGAAAAACAAAAGATAGGATTCCAGATTTGATCTGTTTCTTGCCTCTCAATCATTTGGGACAAGTGACAGCATCAAGCTGCTCCATTTGGGGTCATGGTTTTCTGTCATGAATCCTCAGGCTGCAGCCAGCTCCACAATTTTGTTCTGTTGTGGGAAAAGGTTCTTTTGATGAGAGGCCATAGAGGACCCACAAAGGTTTGAAGTGCTTCCCAAACTGTAAGCCTTCATCTCGAGACATCTGTCTTGGTGGGAAGGGGATTGGGAGAGCAGGGAGGATACAGACTCTCCAAGATGGATTGATGAATCAATTCAACAAATGTTTATTGAGTGCAGGATGCACGAAGCATAATTCATGTCAGTTCAACGAGCATGTATTAAGATTGCAATGTGTTCAAGGAGAAAAAGTGTGGTTAGGAGACAGTGCTGGGCTTAGAATTAAGGAGATCTGGGTTCAAACCTCATTTTCTGACACTGCCTAGTGATATGCTTTGGGAAAGTCATTTAAACTGTGTAACTCTGGGCAATTCCCTGGAATCCATCTTTTATGTGTTATCTGGTTCAAATATGTATAGATGTTAGGAGTTTCTTCATGTGGGGTTCCCTAAGCTGGAGAAATTAGGAATCTTTCTGTATATGTATATGAATAAAACAAAATGTCTTTTTTTTCTCCCTCTCCCCTTCTTTCCTTCCTATTTCCTTTTTCCTTCTTTCTTTTCTTCTTTCCTTCCTTCCCTATTTCTTTTTTTTCCTTCTTTCTTTTCTTCTTTCACTTCTCACTTCCTACCTTCTTTCCTCCCTCCTTTTCTCCCTGCTTTATTTTTTATTCTGAAGCCTGTTCACTCCTCATTTGGCAGCCTGTTGTCCATCTCTATCCTACATCTGAAGGCTCACCACATTAGTGCCAGACTTCTACTGCTCAGAACTCCTGAGCTCCCATAATTTGGCAGCCTCAGGATCCCCAGGAGCAGGGACGACAGATATGAGCCATCATATCTGACAAATAGAGGTTCTTAAGCTTTTTTATTTTGTTCTATGAACCCTTGTGGCGGTCTGATGAAGCCTGTGAACCCAAAATAATGGGTCTCAGAATAATATTTTAAAATGTAAACATAATACATGTTTATAAAGGAAAGCAAAGGTTAATGAAAATATTTTTAATAACGAAAATACTTTTTGCTCCCCAGGTTCATGCCTATCCTTTTATCTATTCATAAATCTTTTCCCCAGGGAATCCAGAATAAGCTTCTGTGGTGTAAAACTTTGTCCTAGGCACTAAGGAAATGATGTCAAAATGAAAAATCATCTCTGCTTTCAGGAAACTTATAGTCTATTATGAGAGACTCCTGTCTTTTAAAAGCATGCAGTTTCACTAGGGAGAACCACACACACATACACGAAAAGTTGAATAACGATCCAAGTCATGGTCTAATTAGATGAATAATAGATGCACTGAGTGCAAAGGATCTCAGAGCTAGGGGAAATCATTCCATGAATGGAAGTGTTTGAGGAGTCTTTAAAAGGCAAGCAAAATGATAGGGTTTAGACCCACAAAAGATTTTTAAAATCAGCTATTGAATTTCATCATATTACAGAGGAGAAAAGTGAGAACTATTACGGTTAAGTGACTTACCTAAGATCACACAAGCAGGCAGTGTCAAAACCATCCGATTAAGACCTATATCTCTGAACCCAGATCCTTTCCTCTTTCTATTATATTATTCTGCCCCTTTCAGATGTGAGCTTGGCTTTGAAGAATGGGTAGAATAGGGATAGATAGGGTTTATTTGATAGCTCAGAAGAATGACCTCTCTGCTAATAATATTGACTCCATCCATAACCCTTCCTACCACTCACAAATGTGTCACTGATCCCAAAGGAATGTAGTAAGAGAGTGCTCATCATCTCAGAGCCCATATATTCCAAGTATTAAAAAAATATCATTGCCATATGTCTGCCTCTTGACAAGAAGTCAGTAACATCATCTTTGTGTAGAAAGCTAAATTAATATGATTTCCTACGTTCTTCCCAATAACTAATAGGGTCTAAAGGTTAGGACCTGAAGCTTACCACTTGAACATTAAGCTTCTAGGCCCTCAAGGTTAATCCTTTAGAATACATTGACAAGAGGTCATAACTCATTGAAAATGAGCTACCTCCAGTCACGTGGAATGCAATAATTTTTAAGGAACTCCATTCCATTTTAAAATATCTCTTATTGTTAAGATGGTTTTCCTTACATTGAGCTTAAATCTACCATTCTACAACATCTATACTCTCATCTATACCAACAAGTCTCATTCTTCATGTCTGTCCTTTATATATGTATACATATATGTATATAATGTAGATAAGCCATCATACTTTTGTTTTTTGAAAATTAGGAATACATTTTCAAGCTCTAGTCTTGTAGCACCTAACCTCTTTATAGTTTTTCAGAGATCATTGATGGAAACTCAGTAATAATATCTGATAGTTCTTTCTGGTATTTGGGAATAGTAGACTTTACTTGAGTCAGATGACTGGAGCTCATTGTGGACAGACTTTTATTTCCTCTCTTTATTTCTTTTTATTTCCTCCTTTTGGGCTTCGAGTTGCTTTTAAAAACAATTTTTATGCTACCCTTCCCATTTGGAAGAGTAAGTGTTAAGTAGTTCTGCTTTCTCTCTATCATTTTCTGTTGTCATCGGAAGCCTCCCCCAACTTTCAAATACAAAAGTTTGGTCTTTTTGATCTTCCTCATGTATGTGACATATATATATATATATATAAAATTTTGTTGTTTTTGAAATTCTTTTCCAGTATCAATTTGGGACTGAACAGTCCTAACACTATTCTGTGTCAATTATATTAGTTTCATTAAATAATTTCTGCTTCCTTCTTACATTCATTTCTTTTAAATTGATCAATATATATTCACAATAGGCTATACAGACATCTTTTCCTTCTTCATTGAGAGAATTTATAGTTGTGTTGTCAGAGTTTTGCTCTTGAGAGGATCCCATCCTTCTTTGAATGACTTTCTACATAGGGATTTTGGCATATGTTCCCAATTGTATAGTCTCTGAAGTCTCTGAAATATACTTTTGGGAAATCTAGGGAAGATGTCAGATGATGCCAGATGAAGTAACAGTGTACACTGTTCACCCAGATGCTCCAAGAAACCCTCCAAGATCTAGTCAACTCAAAAATATCCATTGAGTTTGCACATAATCCTGATCCTTTGCTGAGATCTTTTTTCCTTTCTTTTATTATTTTGCAGAATCTTATTATCTTTAACAGAGAGTATGGAAGCAGAAGGAAAGCGGGGTGATTCTATTTAGCTCATTTTGTTTCATGCTGGTAGATTGAGCAATGGGTTTTTTAAGAAAGAAATTGAAACTATTGGTATAAATAAACTTTCTGCATTGCCAGAGGCTGCCATCTGTCCAAGTGGTCCTTGGATCCTTTGAACATGGACAAGAAAGAGCTGTGTATACATGACCCCTCTTTACAAATGTGGCAAATGTAGCATAATCAGGGCCAAATGATTTGGTTCAGGTGGATATATTTCAATCAAAATTTGAAGAGTTCTAGTCACTGGAAAAGGAACGAAATTTGTACTTAGAAGAACCAAGTTCAATTTCACCTTTTGCACTTACTACTCATGTGATATCTGTGGTTGGGGGAATCCATGGACACCAGTGCCACCATCCAACTACCTCTGCTTTTCTCCCAGGCTTCATTTTTTTTTCTTTTCCTCTAATCTTTGCATATAAACATAGTCCTTCTCTTTGTCAAAGTGAAACTTTCCATGTATGCCTTCAATCCCATCTTCTGTACCAGATTGCAACCTCAATCCTTTCCCTCTCCCTGCCACCCCCCAATCTTTCTCTCTCTCTCTCTCTCGCTCGCTCTCGCTCTTGCTCTCTCTCTTTCCCCCCAATTTTCCTCTCTCTCTCCTGCCTCATTTCCTACTGCTTCAGTTTTTCCCAACTATACCCTACGATTCTCAAATTATCACCCAGAATCTCACTTCCCTTTTCCAACCAAATTTGTAAAATTTCTATTTGTTCTTGTGCTTCCGTTTCAAATTCTCTCACTTCTTAACCTTTTTCAGTCTAGTGTCTGACCTCATCAATTGACTGAAACTGCTCTCTCCAAAAATTTACCAAATTAATAGTCCTTTTTTTCATTTCTTGTCCTTGACTTATTTGCTCTGTTGAATCCTAATGATCTAATATTTTTGCTCTCTGGGTTCACATGAACACGTTTCTTCCTGGTTCTCTTCCTACTTGTCTAACCATTCCATCTCAGTCTTTTTTGCAGATTCATCTTCTATATCTCCCTTCCTACCTATGGGTATTCCCTAAGACTCTGTATTTGTCTCTGCATTCTCGTATTAATTCATCATTTTTATGATAGTAATTCAGAGATCAGCATATCTAGCTCTTATCTCTTTTCTGATCATAAATCCAACATCATAGCCTGCTAAATGGACATTTCAAACTGGCTGTCCCAGGTATACCTTGAGCTTCACATCTTCAAAAGGAAATTTCTTATCTTTCTCCTCAAACCCACACTTCTTACAAACGTCTTTCTTCTGAAGGCATAACCATACTCTTTCTCATCACCTAGGTTTGTATCATTGTATGCTCAACTCTTCACTCTCCCTCACCCCATACATCCAAATAGTTGCTAAATCTTGTTATTTCTGCCTATATGCATTTCTTGAATCTGGCTTTTCCTCTGTGCTCACAAAGCTATTATCTTAGTGCAGGCCCTTATCTTTTGGCAAGATTATCACAAGTCTCCTAATTGGTCTCCATGCCTGAAATCTTTTTTTTTTTTTTAACTCCAATTCATTCTCCATGTTGATGCCAGAGTGATTTCACTTAAATGTAGATCTGACCATGTCATTAGCCTACTTAATCAATTCCAGCAGCTCCCTACAGCTTCAATTATAAGATAGAAACTCTTCTGTTTAGCTTTCTTTTTTTTTTTCTCTGCTTAATTTTTAAAGACTTTTACAATCTGATCCAAACTATCTTTCTAGCCTCATTGCACAGGATGCCTTCTCTTAAATTCTGAAATCCAGCCAAACCACCCTTTTTCTTGCACATGTCACTCCATATTCTGTCCCCTTACTTTACCTGGGCCATTCCCCCATGCTTCTAATATATTCCATCCACACGTCCATCTATAGGATCCCTATATTCCTTTGAGACAAAACTCAAGTACACTTATCTATGTGAAGACTTTCTTAATCCCTTCAACTGCTAATGCTCTCTCCTTCAAACTATCTGTATATATTTATATTTATTTTATTTTCTATCTGTCTGTCTATCATTTATCCTTATTGTCTTACCATTAGAATGTAAGTTCATTTGGGGTAGGGACTGTTTTTTTTTTTTCTTTGTTATACTAGAATTCCCAGTGATTAGCACAGTGCCTAGTAAATAGTAGATGTTAAGAAATATTTGTTGAGTCATTAATACTTGGAGACTTTAGGCAAGTCATTTCACTCTGAGCCTAAGTTTCATCTTATAAAAAATAAAGGGGTGAGACTAATTGGACTCTAAATTCTAAATTAATTATCTTATGTCATAAAGAAATGAAATTTCCCCTCTCCAAGCCATAGTAGACATCTGTAGAGTCCCTAGACTCTGATTACCTTTATGGGGGACTCAACATTTTAATCAATTAAACTTATTAAGTGCTTACTGTTCTAGGCACTGTACTAAGCACTGGAGATACAAACAGGAAAAAGAGAGAGCTATTGCCTTGAAGGAACTTACAATCTAATGGGGGAAGAAAATATACAAATAAACATACAAAAAAAGCTGGAAAGAGATTGTGTGAGAGAGGGAGAGTGGGGGGGAGTGGGAGGAGGGAAGAAGGAAGAGAGAGAGAGAGAGAGAGAGAGAGAGAGAGAGAGAGAGAGAGAGAGAGAGAGAGAGAGAGAAAGCAAAGACCAGCGATAGAAAGGCAGAGACAGATAGAGACAAGCAGAGATAGAGATAGGGATAGACAGAGACAAACAAAGAGAGAAATTTGAGGAGCTACCTGATGGAGCTATCTTGTTCAGTGGAGTTGAAATCAAGCAGAACTACACATGGATAGTATAAACTAGAATTCCAATTTGGTCCTCTATAAAGGAAGGCTTTAGAAGGAATTTAGTGCTCCATCTTCTAACCCTCCAATCAGAGGGAAGAAGAGGTTAAGGGAGATGAGGTGATATCTGAGTATCCAAGATTGTGTTAGTAACATATAAAAAATATAGCATCTCTGGATCCAAATATGACTATAAACTAAGAATCCTAGCCCAAATCTGAACAGCAACAGGCACCTAATCCAATTTAGAATGTTTCACTTATAGTGGATGGTATCACAGAAACACATCAGAGCACAATTTGCCTGTCATCCTGAAGGAAAACATTTTGGGATACAAAGTTATCATCCCGAGACTCTGGACAGAGGACTGACCAGGGTCTTTCAGGCCTCAGTTCTGGACACCCTGGCTAGTTTTATCTTCAGGATAGGAGAAGGATCTACAAGCTTCAGCATAGCCTTTTTCCTACACTAAGAAGCTTGCTCACTTCAGGCAATATATATCTCTGACTTCAGACCTCAGACTGAGAAGCTACTGCATGAGTAATGCTCAGAAAGATTCTATAAATGGTTTCTTTCATCTCCTATTGAAATGAAAGAACAAGCGAGAGAGCGGGGAAATGAATTGTATTCCTACTGCAGAGACTTCATTTGATAAATAATGTATATAGAGTTTGCAGTAATAACTGCTCTTTTCCGATTCAGCGTGTGAGGGTGAGTTTTGACATATAGTCTGTGGATTCCTAACAGGCAGTGAATGATTGGAGCTAGAGCAGGCTTTATGAAAGGGAAGGCAGATAGTTACTGTTCAGTGTTAGGTCAGGAAGGTTAATCTGGCTTTTTTACCTGAATTGGGAACCTGGGGGGCATCTGCAATTGAACAGAGATTTAGGAGCAGAAGCAGGAGACAGATGGGTGATTGGTCTTACCCTAAGCTCTTAGGAATGACTGGGAGGATGTTAATACACATCATAAATGCCCACAGCCTAAGCAACGAGCAGGAGGAGGTCATGGTGGCTTTACGATCCTGCTGTTTGGTGCCTTATGCTAACTCTGTTTCAACTTGGATTCAAAGTTCAAGTAGAAATACTCTTGTATAGGATGTTGGGAAGAAAGTACTCATTAGGCTCCCTTAGGAAGCCACGGGACATCAGTTCTTAGAATTAGGAAATATCACAGCTAGAAAGGACTTTAGAGATAGTCAAGTTTAATTTCCTTATTTTATAATAAGGGAATCAAGGCTCAGAAAAGGAAAAAAGTTGCCCAACCTCACACAGTTTACACAACTGACATTAGAACTCAGGTCCCTTTTTAGGCACTCTGTGAGCTTTACTCTACTCTTTATTCCTACCAAATAAGGGAATTATGATGAGAGAATTCTTTTTGGATTTTCTTCAGTTTCATGCTCTAACCCTCAGACTCTGAAGACAAGTGATAAAACAAATTTGAGGATTCATTTTATGATCAATTGTTGATTTTTCAGATCAGCTTAGATTAGCCCAAAGTACGGAAACACATCCAGACATTAATGCTAGTGCTAATGTTGCTATTCATTTCACAGAATTTTGAAGGTGGAGATGACCTTTGAGACCATTTAGCATAACAGTTCTTAACCTGGGACCTTGAACTTCTTTAAAAAATGTTTTTGATGCAAATTAAGACAACTCTGAGTTACTACTTCACACCCCTCAGATTGATTAAGAAGGCAGGAAAAGATGATAAATATTTGAGGGGATGTGGAAAAACTGAAACACTAATACATTGTTGGTGTAGTTGCGAACTGATCCAAACATTTTGGAAAGCAGTTTGGAACTATGCCCAAAGGGCTATCAAACTGTGTATACTCTTTGATCCAGCAGTGACTCTACTGGTTCTATATCCCAAAGAGATCTAGAGGAGGGAAAACTTCCCACATGTGCAAAAATGTTTGTAGCAACCCTTTTTGTAGTGGCAAAAAACTGAAAACTGAGTAGATGCCTATCAGTTGAGGAATGGTTGAATAAATTACAGTATGTGAATGCAATGGAATATTATTGTTCTATAAGAAATGATGAGCAAGATGGTTTCTTCTTCTTCTTCTTCTTTTAATTGATATTGATGTTTTTTCTTAATTTAATTTTTTTCTGGTTATACCTGTATATTAACTTTTTAAATACACATTTCTTTATGAATCATGTTGGCAAAGAAAAAATCAGAACAAAAAAGAAAAATCATGGAATAGAAAAAAAAACAGAAAAAAGAAGTGAACATAGCATGTGTTGCTTTACATTCAACCTTCATATTCTTTTTCTGGTTGCAGATAGCTTTTTTTATCTGAAATTTATTAGGACTATTAGGATCACTGAATCACTGAGAAATCAAATCTTTCACAGTTGATTATTGCACAATCTTGCTGTTACTGTGTACAATGTACTGGTTCTGCTTGTTTTGTTTAGCGTCAGTTCATATAAAGCCTTCCAAACCTTTCTAAAATCATCTTGTTTATCATTTTTATGGACAATAATATTCCACTACCTCCATGTATCCCAAATTATTCAACTATGCTTAATTAATGGGCATCTTCTCATTTTCCAATTCTTTGTTACTACAAAGAGCATTTTTGCACATGTAGGTCCTTTTCCCTCCTTTATGATTTCCTTGGACAACAGACCCAGTAGTGCCCCTGTTGGGTCAAAGAGTATGCACAGTTGTATAGCCCTTTGGGCATAGTTACAAATGAACAGGATGATTTCAGAAAGGCCTGGAGAGACTTACATGAATTGATGCTGAGTAAAGTGAATGGAACCAAGAGAACATTGTACATAGCAACAATAAGATTATGTGATGATCAATTGTGATGGTCTTGGTTCTTTGCAACAATGAGGTGATTCAAGGCAATTTCAATAGACTTGTGATGGAGAGATCCATCTGCATCCAGAGAGAAGTATTGATACTGAATGTGTATCACAAATGTTCTCACTTTTGTTGTTGTATTTGCTTGCTTGTTTTTTAATTCCTCCCCCCACCTTTTGATCCACTTTTTCTTATGCAGCATGATAAATGTAAAAATATGTTTGGAAAAATTTCCCATGTTTAATCTATATTGGGTTGCTTTTGACTAGGGGAGAGGGAAAGGGGGAGGGAGGAAAAATTTAGAGCACAAGATTTTGCAGGGTGAATGTTGAAAACTGTGCATGTATTTTGAAAAATAAAAATCTATTATTATTAAAATGAATAAATAGTCAAAGGAAATGAATAAATAATTATCAAAAGAAAAAGCTGTTTGGAAAAGTATACTTCAATAGTTGGTTTCCATTGTAATCTGATGCATTTTATTTTATGAATTTAAAATCGTCATTCTGAAGAGTGATCCATAGGCTTCACCAAAGGGATCTATGAAATAGAAAATGGTTAAGAACCTCTGATTCTAGTCCAATATTCTCATTTTATATATGGGGAAGCAATATTATTTCCTATTGACCAGAACACAGCACAAAAGTCAATGGGTTTGGTTAGTGATATATATAGTTAAAGCAGGAACATAAGACCAGTTTGGTAGAAAGCAATGTTCTTGCCTTTTTTGCTTAGCTTTTTGTTGCTGCTCCAATTCATTGGCATGCCAATCTAGGGAACAAGCTAAGCTTTGTCATCAGAGGTTCCACACAGCTCCTGGGGAGTTTGGAAGCGATAAAAGTGCATGAAAATAGGTTTTAGAAATAGAGGATTATAATCAGGGATATAATGTGAGTTAAAGGTATTTCCTAATCCTAAGTAAGTTACAATAGTTATATGTCACCATGGACTTTGAATCAATACCCAGATACAGTTAGTTTTTTAAAAAATAGATAATCTTAGACTGAAATATTCTTCTAATTTTTGTTTCCTACTTGGTTCAGTTTAGTGGCTCAAAGTCTTTGGCTTTACATTAAAATAAAAAATACCACAAAAAACTACAGCTCCTCTGTAGGAAGACTGGCCACTGGGCTGCAGTAGAGGTAGTAGAGAGAGCAACAGTTGATCCTGAAGGTGATGGTTAGCCTAGCAGATAGTAGCAGAGAGAAACTTGTGATCAAAAGACAAGGGGAGGTATGATGCTTATGAGGGATAATGATCCCATTGAGGAATGGAGACCCTCACAATATTCAGGAGAGAGGAAAAGGAAGAAGCACGATGTGATCATCAGAAAACAGCAGCAACTTTGCAGTGTTGGAGGTTCCCAACAGCTTGTGTGCCGTATTATACATCTTGTGTTCTCTGGATGTGTTCATCACTTTGTCTGTCTACCTAGTGGTGTGTTAGCATTAGAGAGACAGTATCCTACCTATGTGCATGGGAAATCTTGCCTAACTACTTTGCTATGTATTTTTATTTTTTTTGTTGGGAACTAATGCATTCTTTGATTGACTTCTAAAAATAAGCACTGTGTGTGTGTGTGTGTGTGTGTGTGTGTGTGTGTGTATAGGTTTTTGAACTATGGTTTTGATTAAATGTAACAGCAGGGATTACCTTTTACCTTTTTTGTATCCCCATCACTTAATGTAATGTATGGCATTAAGGTATATTTATTGATTTGAATTGGATCCAGAAGATACTTTGAATTGGCACTTGATGTGTGAAGGAGGTGCTCCAATATTATGTAGTCAAGAGTGAAATTAGGTTTAAATAGGCTAAGGGACTTGTCCAAGGTCACACAGCGACTAGTAGCAGAACAGGAATGAGGAGGATGAGAAGCCAAGTTTCCTGGCTCATAGAGCAGTGTTTTTCTCCACTATATCAACTTGTGTCCCTCGTGAGGATGTGATTGAATGGAGATACCTTTCCAGCAGGGAACTGTTTCTGGGTCTCATGGGCTCAGTTGATTTAAAAAAAATTTTTTCACGTAGCAGATTCTAATATGTTGCCAAAACTGAAGGTTTTGACAAAACTAGAGCCAAGAAAAATTACCCAGTAGAGATCTTCAGGGAAGACCTGCTTTAATAAACAAACATGAATAGTTTATTCTCAACTTCTATTCCTCCTTTTCCTTTACCATAAAATCTAATTAATGAACAACAATAAAAAAGGCAGCTAAGTGGTGTAGTGGACAGAGTACCAGGCTCGGAGTCAACAAGATTCATTTTTTTGTGTTTAAATCTGGCCTCTGATACTTAATAGCTATATAACTCCAGACAAGTCACTTAGCCCTGTTTATCTCAGTTTTCCTCATCTGTAAAATGAACTTTTCTTACTATAAAGTCCCATTTTGAGCAATTCCATTATATTCAATGCCACATTTTAATTACCTTATGTGCAAGGTGCTATGATAGATAGATAAAAACAACAAATTTTCACTTACTTTAAGGAACTTATGTTCTACTCAGAATAGTAAATGACATAGCTGAAATTTGAACTCGGGGACTATGACCCCAAAGCCATGGCTTCTTTCACTCTCTTATGTACCTTCCCATTGCTATAGATATAAAAAACAACAGGTTTCATAGAATGTTAGAATTAGAGATAAACTACTCCAATATATTATTGTAAGTGAAAAAGCTGAGTCTCAGAGAGACTAAGGCCAGTAAGAAATTAGTGGGAGGAATCAGATTAGAATATAGATCACTAGAGCTAAGCAGAATGCCTGGAACATAGTGTTTAATAAATATGTTTATTTATAAATGTTGTTGATTGACTAGTTGACTGTCATCTTAGTGCTACATCAGTAGTTTTCAGCCTTTTCAGTTATGAAGATTGATTTTTAACATCCTTTATCCTTTCCTCCCCCCAAATTAGAGAGAATAAATTATAGATGTTGTATTTACATTTTTTTGTTAAGATTAAATAAACTATCTAAATAATAATGCCTGGTGGATATATGATTTTGTGGATCCTTACAATAATGTCACAAATCATGGGTTAGAAACCATGATGCTGTCTCTAATACAAAGGAGTTTTTCAACCAGTGTTGAAACATATCATAGAATATAGAGTTGGAATCTTCTACTCCCCTTTCTTAAATTCTGGGTTTTTTTTTTTTTTTTTTTTTTGGTAACTGAATGTGAGGGTTGTGATTTGTTATCAGTAAATGTTTGCTTTGTATATCTATTTTATATGCCTATATGCCCTGGGTCATGTAAAATTTTCTCAAGCAAAAGGGGATCGTGGAAGGAAAAATTTTAAGGACTCTTGCCATAACCTCATTTTATAAGACAGTTTCAGAGAGGGAAAAATGGCTTGCCTAAGGTCACACAGCTTGTTAGTTGCAGAGCCACACTCCAAGCCCAAGCCCTCTGACTCCTAACCTCCAATCTTTCTAACCACACTTTGCTCTTTCCTGCTATCAAGTGGCAGTGACTTGTAACACATTCAATCCTCATTTTCCAAAGTTTCAACCTTTTCGCCAGAGTCAGTATTTCCTAGTGAGTCACTTCAGGTAAAAATCACAGTACTTATCATCAGTCTGTTATTCCTAGTCCTGGAAAGGTCAAATAGGAAAAGTCTGCAGGTCCAAGAAAATGATTTCTCCTTTGCATTTTGTTGATGCTTTTGTCATCAACAGGCTATCAGACCCTGCTTTACTGACTGACCTAAAGCTAGTAGCTCCAGTTGTAATTTGTCCAGAAAAGGCCTTGGAAGGTAACTTATCATTTAGTATCCAGCAAGATGTAATTTACCTTACAGGAGGGAGAATTGTTCTCTCGACAGAATATCTGACTTATTCTAACTCACCTTTAGATTCAGAAAATCGAATGGAAAGGTGAGAAGGTGTCTGCAAAATTTTAAATAGTAGATGCACTTCTTATATTATCAGATAGCAGTACTGCTGAACAAAATCCAGGTTGTATCAAAAGCCCTTAATTGATGCTCTACTGGAATAATCTGCAACAAATTTATAGTAAAAATAATAGAAAACATATTTCTCAGGCTTAAGCTTTTCTTAAGCTTTTTTCCCCTCCCCCCATTTGTCCCCAACCTATTACTTTGATTTTTTCCCCCCATTTCTGTGGTATCTCTTGGGAAATCTTTTTTTCTCTTCTCTCTCTTCTAGTATTTATTATTTTTGACCAGCCTTTCTTTTTCCTTTCAATTTTTAGTTCATTTTTTTCTGAAATATTTTCTTTTCAATTCTCTGGATTTTAAAAGGTTTCTATTTGAGGGGCTCTCAATGCAGCCTGTTATTTTATTCTTTCATGCTCTGTGATCAGAGATGTTTCTCCCCCTCTCTTTCCCTTTTCTTTTCCCTTCCTCCCTTGCCCCTTCCTTTGTTTTGCTTCCTTTTTTCCCTACCTTTGTTTATTTCCTTCCTTTGTTCACTCTCTTCTTTCCTTCCTTCCCACCTTTCTTCCCTTCCTTCTGTTCTTTCCTCTCCCTTTCCTTTCTTTCCTTCCTTTTTTCCTTTCTTCTTTCCCTAATCTCTCTTTTCTTTTTTCCCTTTCTTCCCTTCATTTGTTTCTCCTTCCTTATTACCTTGCTTATTTCCTTCCTTTCTTTCTCCTTCCTTCTCTCTCTCTTTTTCTTCCTTCTTTTCTTCCTTCCTTTCCTCCTTCCTTCCTTCCTTTCTTCCTTCCTTCCTTCCTCCTTTAGCTTTAGATGCTTTCCCTTTTCATTCATTCTTTATCTCTGTCCATGCTTTGGCCAAAAACTCCATAAATCCTGCTCAACTCAGTGCATATGGAATAGATGGCTTTGATTTGTGCCAACCAAGATAAAAGCAATCAAAGGAATAGGGCACGCAAATTATAAGGCTGAACTGAGTCAAAGGACAAGGTCCCTCCTGCTTCTTATATGTGGTGGAACATTTTGACAGATGGAGAGGAAAATCCAAATGTTCTGCTTAGTTCAAACTAGCTGTCACTGTCTGTGGGATAAAGATGCTCAGGCCTAGGGTAGTCAGTTTCCAGACACACACTATTATTATGCACAATTTAATAATATACACATGCATTCTCCAGAGCTCTCATTTGGCAGAGGCAGTCTGAGCTTTCTAATTTTTGTATATTTGAATTCTGTAATAAAACAAGGCTCTCAATATTTGGGTTCACTATAAACTAGCTTCAGAATTATAATGATGTTTAAGTATGGAGATGCCACAGGTGCACTGAAAATACACTTTCTATGCCATCAAGGTTCTTTCTGAAAAGTACAGCTATGGAACAGAGAGAGAGGACATGATTTAGTTGTCTGTTTAGGAAGGATGATGGTCATCTATAGCTGCTTTGCTTTGCTTGGTTTCTATTCCACAGAACCTCAAACCATTCTCAGAGTAAGATGATCACCTGAAATTTCATCACTATGCAGTGTGGCTGAGTTTTTGAATGATACTCAACACCACTTCTGTTCCTTCGGTTGCTTCTCCCTTCTGATTGAGGGCTAGAGAGTGGAGTAATAAATCTCTCCCAAAGTTCAGAGGACTCAGCAGAGGTTCTGCTTGGTTTTGATTTCAAGGAACATCATATTCATGTACTAGATACTCATATTTTCAGCTTCCTTTTGTGTATTTTCTTTCCCCACTAGATTATAAACTTCTGGAAGACAGGGACTGCCATTCTTTTTTTTTTTTTTTTTCTTATTTGTAACCCCAGAAAGCAGTATAGTTTCTGGCACATAGCAGATGGTCAATAGATCTTTGTTGAATTGAATAGAGATGAACCAAAAAGATCAGAGGAAGAAGAAATGAAAACAACAATCACAAAGTCTTAAAAAAAAGTAAAAATCTTAAGTGACAAAAGCAGTAGGTTCATCACTACTGACAATTGAAGGCAATGGCTTTTGAAGGGAAGAGCCAATCTTCGAAGTGAACATTTGATTGAGAGGATGATGTTTGAGAACGGAATTTACTTTGTAGAACATGGCTACTATTAATTGAGGCAGAAAAAAGAAGTGGTTTTTCATTGGATTGTACTATTGGACATCTGAAGAGAAAAAGAAGATAGATGAAGAGTTTGATTAATAGATTAGAAGCCAAGCACAGAAGGATAATATATTAGTAGTGATAGAAGTCTTCAATTATCCAGATATTTGCTGGCACTTTCTCCCACACCAAAACTCATAATTTTTTGACTTTTTCAGATAATAATTTCATTTTCCAAAAGACAGATTTTTGGATAAGGTTCTTCCTAAAAAATAGGAACCAGCTCCTGGGATAGAAATGAAGGAAACTCATTGTCATACGTTAGTGTGAGTGACTATTTAAGGTGATTATCCTTGGAAATTCTCTTGTCTGGGGCATAACTGCTCTTAAAGTTTTAAGACAGTTACTCTGATTGAGAGATCTAAGATAGTCATTGCTCATTTTGAATGTGACAAGCTATAAATGAGCACCATAATGATCTACGATTATAAAACAAATGTAATCTATATGGTTATAGATATAAAGGAGAATCTGGTTACTAATAATTCACAGAAAAGACTCAGAATCTGAACTAAGAAAGATAAAAGGAGAGAGAGGGGGGAAAAATAGATTTCAGAACTGTACCAGCTAAGCTTTAAGCTGAAAATGTTATTTACTATAATGGTTTCTGTTGAGACATTGGTATAGCTGAGCATGGGAACACTTAGGAAGGGGTATCAGAGAAGCCACTCAGCAGATTGGCTAGTCTGACTGAGACATCATACCCAGTGAGGAGACTGTTCAAACACAGTGTAGGTCAACTCAGATTTGCAGTGAAACATTTGTTCAATACAGAAATTATACTCCTAAGAACATTACAGTTTCAGAGTTGTGAGTTACCCTGAAAACACAGATTTTCTTTGCTCATATCCTTCTGTGGTACATTTCTATAAAAGCATATTCTCTCTGTCATCTGTCTGTCTGTCTCTCTTTCTCTCCCCCTCCCCTCTCCATCCCTCCTTCTATCTCTCCTGAATAAATTAGAAAGGTAATGTAATTCATATTTATTTATAGATTTTGATATATTTATATTTTTCCTATATTTGCTTTAATATATGAGCACTTGTGATCTTGCTTTTTTGTCTTATTAAGTAAATGATTATGTTTAAGATCTAAAAGTATCATTTTTACAAATGGTTAATTTAATTGTTGATGAAAGCACACTGGTAGGAATTTGAAAGTGAAAATGGTGAGATGGGAAGTATATACAACTTAGCCCCAATAGGATTATCTCTCTATCATTCTGAGAAAGTTTGAATGTAACTGTAATATTAACTGGGAATCTAGGTTGGTGTGAAGCCAAGTTGGAGTGTGAGAGCCAAACCAGAAAGTTAGTAGGCACATGGATATCCCACATCCATATATGTGGAGTTCAAAGGTGTACAGTCCACTAATATTTGTGATAGAGAGAAAAAGAAAAGTTACCAAGAGTGTGACATGAACTTTAGATTTTAAGAGAACAAATTTGAAAGGGTTCATAAAAATTATAGGTTGGATCCCTTGGCCTAAAATTATGCAAGAAAAGTCAACTCAGGAAGTACAGGAAATTCTCAAGAATAAAATTGTGAACTCACCAAGAGGAACAACTCCAATGAGGAGGAAAATGAGCTATCAAAAATGGGTAGAGATCAATGTGGGGAACCAGCTTAGCTTTTAAAAAGACAAGTACAAAATATGGAAGCAAGGCAAGGTCAGCTAATAGAGGACAAATCAAAGTGGGAAACAGTCCCATGAGAACAATGTTAAGTGCAAAAGCTCATAATGAAATGAAGTCATAAAAGAAAGTTAAAAATAATAGGAGGGGGGATTCTCTTTAAAACATAATTGATACATTTTACTTTTGCAGTATCTGTTTTTTTTTTTGTGACTGTACTCCTCCCGCATCCTTTATATTAATGATGAAAAATAAAATTTAGTAAAAAATAACCAACATATTGAAAAATTTTGGCATTCCTATGCTAAAATACACACATATTCAAAGAAGTTTGGGTTGAGGAGTGTCTTCTCATATTTCAAATTTCAGGCCAAGCTCAATTATTATCATTGCACAATATTCACAAATTTGATTATTTTGTTGTTCTTTCCTTTGAAATTGTTGTGGTCACTATAAACATAACATTTTCCTGGTACGGCTTATTTCAGTTTGTATCAGTTCATGGAAGACTTTCTGTGCTTCTGTGTATTTATCATACTCATCTTTGATTCCAGCAGTCTAATAATCCATTGCATTCATTATGTACCAAAATTTGTTTAGCCATTTCCCAGTTAATGGTCATCTACTTTGTTCAAAAAGGAAAAGAGAAGTGATGCTGTCTGGGGGAAAAGGAGAAGCTGAATGATAAGATAGGACCGGTGCTTAAGGAGAATAGGACTGTGATTAAAGGATCAACTTTTACTTTATATATCTTTTTTTCTCTGTGAAGGAGAATAATCTTTGGATTAGAATTAGCAAAATAAAAATGGTTAACAAGGAACTGATAATGAAATAAATTTGTTGTTGTTCAGTTATTTGTCACGTTTGACTTTGTGAACTCATGGCATTTTCTTGGCAAAGATACTGGAGTGGTTTGCTACTTTCTTCTCCAGATAATGTTTTTATTTTTTTTTCCAGATGAGGAAACTGAGGAAAACAGGTTTAATTTTGACCTACCCAGGATTACATAGCTAGTAAGTATCTGTGGTTAGATGTGAACTCCAATTTTCCTGACTCTGCACTTATATCTGTATCCATTTTGTGACCTAGTTGCCTTTTATATAAATAAATGACAGAAAAATCAGCTACTCTTTAGGAGTTAAAGATATGATGTATAGATAAATCATATCCTTGTATATGGGGAAAAAATCTGGCATTTGATTTCTGAGCTGTTTGAAACCCAGAGAAAGTCAAAGGATATTACAGATGGGCAAAAGTCCTGGTTTCAAAAAAGGAGAGAATGGAGTCTTTCAGACATCAATTGGTGAGCTTGTCCTATATTCCTGGAAAAATTCTTGACTATATTGAAGCAATTAATAATCACATATAAAAAGGAAGAAGTGCTGACAAAGAGCTAGTTTGACTTCTTCAAGAACAGGTCATGTCAGGTTAACCTCATTTCCTTTCCTATCAGGGTTACTAAACTGGTAGGTCACTAGAATCCTATAGATATAGCTTACCTAGATATGTCAAATAATTTGACATCTCTCATACTGTTGTAGTAAATATTATGTATTCAGAACTATTGCAATAACTAGACACAAGTAATTATTAATGATTTGATGTCAGCTTTGAAAGAGGATTCCAGTAGAATATCTAGGAATGATGATGATGACTGTATGATATAATGATAATTTCTTCAAAGTTTATCTTTACATGCTATGTAATGGAGGAGAGAGGAGTGACCCACCAAAGTAAAGAAATCCCAGCCAGCGATATATGGTGAGTGTTTCACAAATCCTATATTTTATCATATGGCAAAAACTTTGAAATGCTGGTTAATTGGATTTGGTGATACCATTGATTAGGTTATCACCCCTGTCACTGTACCAACTGCCCCTATAAGTCAAATAAATATATGGCGTAAACAGGCAGTTATATTGTGGTTAGACCTCTGTGCTATCATCGGGAAAATCAAGTTCAAATCCCACCTCAGATGATTATTAGTAATGTGATACTGGGTAAGTAACTTAACTACTGTCTATCTCTGTTTCCTCATTTGTAAATGGACACAATAACAGTAAATACTTCCAGGATTATTATGAGGATAAAGTAAGATCATTTACAAAATATTTTGTAACCCAAAATGCTATATAAATGATAATTTTTTTCTATAGCATAAGTCTGCAAGAAGGGCCTATTCAGAATAGTCATGATGGTCATCTTGACAGAAAACAATGCAATGAATGTACAGTGAGGTAAGATTCACCTATACCAGAATAAATCAGAAATACAGATACCCTACCTCTTATGGTTGTTGTAAGGATCAAATATGAAAATAATTGTAAAGCAGTTAACACAGTGTCTAGTATGTAGTAGGCACTTGATAAATGTTTCCTTCACTGCTGGAAATAGTTTAGAACAGTTGATGTTCCCACAAAGTGGGAAAACCGTGAGTATATATGAAATGGGCCGAAGACATGATTATTTTCATTATGTTCTAGGACTTTATTGGAAACTTATACTAGTTCTAATCAAGGTTTCTATCAATGGTACCCTCAGTTTCAAGTTATGAAACAATGTACTTCTGAGCAATAAATATGTTACAGGATAATTATAAGCAAACAATCAAACTGTCTCCTTAAAGTTGTTAGATAAAATATAAGATGCAATTGAGAAAGCACTAAAATCTGAAATGTGTTGAAGAAACTGAGATCATTGAAAAAAATCTGCATTTAATATAAACCCCAGAAAGTATATTTTAAAATAGGTGACAAAAACAGTCCTGATATCACAAGGGATATAAAAAAGGAGATGGGCATACTTATACTGGAATTTCAAAAAACAAATGAGAGTAAAAATCAAATTATTAGACAAATACAGTGAAACAGAATATGTTTTAAGAGTCACAAATGATTGTATGCTCCCACAGTATTTGACAAAGTATAAAAATATTTCAAGACCCACAGATAGTATATGTAGCGGTAATTTGATTTGTTTGGAACAAATGGGTGCCCCTGTTGTTTTGGCTAGGCTGACTTGCCTTCCCTGCAGATAAAAATTGGCAAATAGTAGGGATGGTCGATCCCAGTCGAAAATGACTGGGAAAACTGAACTAGAAGCAGGATCTGTATTCTGGGAGACCAAGGACCTCTACAATTTATTTCCCCATTGTTGGCAGTTAATCATTTATCTACTGCTGGGAATGAGATATGATGAGGAAAGCCAGCAACAACGGCTCACCACAATGCTGGTTGTAGGGACTGGGGTGGAAGCAGATATGGTGACTTGGAGTACATTGCTATTCTTAAAGCGCTTGGGTCAAGATATTTGCCTGTCTTCATCAGGCTCTGAGAGGAGATGGGGATCAAAGTGGTAACCTTCTATGTTCTATAGCCTACCTAGTAATGAACCCCTCTAAACTCAACTCGGATTGATTGCAGATATGCAATGTGCCACTAGACTTAGCAGTTTGATGGGTTAGCTCTAAGGGCAACTCCTTTTCGACAAATAAAGAGAACAAAGTTAAAGCTCTTCACTCTCATGAAAGGGGTACACTGGATAATTTTAGGTTTTTTTTCACCTCTAAAACAAAGCCCTATTATCCTTCTACATTCTCCTTTGGTGGTATTTCTTTGTAATGTGGACACAATGGAAACATGGCCAATATTTTTTAGTTATTTCAGTTGTGTTCAACTCTTCATGACCCTATTTGGACCTTTCTTGGCAAAGATGCTGAAATGGTTTGCCATTTCCTTCTGTAGCTCATTTTACAGATGAGGAAACTTTGGCAAACAGGGTTAGGTGACTTTCCCGGAGTCATATGGTTAGTAAGTATTTGAGGCTGGATTTGAACTCATAAAGATGAATCTTCTTGACTCCAGCTATCTTCTGCACATTACATTACTTGGTGGAGAATCTTCTTCTACTCATTCAATAAAGAAAAGACAGCAATTTAAATTGTTCAGCTAAGTGATTCATGGAGTAAATACTGGCTTTTGTGTCAGGGGATGTAGGATCCACTTTTGACCCTGTTATTTACCATCTATTTGACATGCCTTAATTTCTTCATCTATAAAATGAAAGGGTTAAACTGGATGATTTTTATAGTCTTTTCCAGCTCTAAATCTGTGACCCATTAATTTGCTCTTAATAAGCTTCTTGACAGCAAGAAATGTTTCATTTCTGTGTATACTCAGCACCTACCACTGTTCCTGGTACATAACAGGTGCTAGATAAATACATATTGATAGAATGATCAGCAGTCCTCCAGAGGAGACATTTGAATCCTTGTCTCTCCAGCTTCTAATTCCATCAACCTTCCTATTTCACTGCATTGCTTTGTTAAGCACTGACTAAATTCCAGCTTTTCTAGACTCCTGATTCAATTCTTTTCCCTCTCCACCAAAGGATTGCTTAGTTGATCAATCATATATTTTCAGATCACTCAAAGACCTAAAATATCACAGAAAGGTTTAGTAGTAAAATGACTAGATGATTACTTTTTCAACCACCAGAGAATGGTTTCATTCAATCAGGGATATGGATTGAACAAGGGTAAATATCCTGCAAGTTTGATCTAGTAAGCATTTTCACTGAAATTATGCTGGACTTGGATAAAAGGCTTTATATTCCAGCATTTCTGTCCTACCCCTGCTAAGCATATATGCAAAAGAACAACTGAGATGAAGTATATAATAACCATAATTTACTAAAATACGAAACAGAGGCATTAGGTTCCTCTCACCAAGTCATTGGTTCACATTTGTCATGGGAGCTTCCACTCTTCATGAATATCAAGAATAATCAGATTGAAAGAAAATATAAACAAACTTGAAGGAAGTCCAAATATCCAGTAGTGAAATCTGCAAGAAACACTGAATTCAGAGACCCTATAAATGGCACAATGGAAATCATACTGGCCTTAGAATCAAGAATATCTGTTTTTAAATCTGGCTGCAGACATTTACTAGCTGTGTGACTCTGGGCAAGTCATTTTAATCTTTGTTTGCCTTGATTTCTTCATTTACAAAATGATGGGGTTGGATTTGGCATTCTCCAATGTTTCTATCCATGATCCTATATATTAGAGAGGAGGAAAAAAATCATTCCACAGAATGATGAAAAGGAATGGGGGAAAATATGAACTAGACATGACAATATGAGGTTTTTGCTTAGAAAGATATTTCTGTCCCAGGGGAAAATAACCCTGTACAGAGGCCATCTACTAACTTGGGCAAATGTTAGATGACACAGAACAAAAATCCTTGGTGATGATTTTCATGGACTTGAGAAAATGCTTTGTACAAGAAAGGGGAGAAGTAAGCAATATTTCACAGAAAGCCTGAGTCATTTCATAATGAAGGAACAGCTATATTTTAACAATCCTCTGCTGCTTTATTTACAGTAACAAAAAACCCTCCCCCACACTCATTATTAACAGATAACCTTGTTTTCCCATTGTCTTTCTTCTTTCTAACTGATTTAATTTTTCTTAATATGTACAGAGCCAGTGAAAAGCCTGTGAAAATGAAGGCTATTCTTCTAATAGAGGATTGGAGAAATACAATCACCCGCTTGTTGCTAGAAGTAGATTTGCCCTTCTGGCAATTGGAGAGTTAAAAGAGGGCTCAGTTACCTTTAATCCCCTTAAATTTCTACAATACATTATTATTTATAGTACAATGTTAGTAATGTTACATATCTATAACTCTTTATTGTTGCAATATACTTATGTAGTTCATTTATTCCACACAACATGACAACAAGAAACTGAGGTTTAGATCATTAAATGGCTTTTCCAAAACCTAGTTCTATCCATAGACCACATTTCAGCATGGACCTGGCATTGCTCTGGAGTGTTTCCCTCTCCCTCTCTCTCTTTATATCCCTCTCCTTTTCTCTACTTCCCTCCCTTCTTCTCTCTTCCTCTCCCTCACTTTCCCTCTCTCTGCCTTCCCTGCCTGCCTGTTTCTCTCCCTCTCCCTCCTTTCTTCCTTTCCTCCCTTCCTTCTTCCTTCTCTCTTTTCCCCTGCCTCCTTTCTTCCTTTCCTCCCTCCCTTCTTCCTTCTCTCTTTTCCCCTGCCTCCTTTCTCTCCTTCCCCCCTCCCTTCTTACCTTCCTCTCTTCCTCTCTCTTCCTTCTTCTTTTTATCTTCTCCCTCTCTCTCCCTCTCCTTCTGTTCCTCTCCTTTTCTCCCTCTCTCTCTCTCCCCTTCCTCTCCCTCCTATCTTTCCGATTCTCCTCCCTCCCTCCCCCTTTCTCCCTCCTTTCTTCCTCTTTCTCCTTCCCTCCTTCTTCCTTCCTCTCTTTCTCTCATTCTCTTCCTTTCCCTCTCTCCCTCAGCTTCCCTTTTATCTCCCTCCCTCTCCCTTCTTCTCCTTCCCTCTTTTTCTTTCCCTCCCTTCCTCTCTCTCCCTTCCTCTCCTCCCTTTGTCTCCTTTCCTCCTTTCCTCTACCTCCCTCTCTCCCCCTCCCTTATAGAGAGTCACTCTTTGTTACAAAGAATAAAGAAAAAAAAATTAAAGCCAGTTCAGCAAAACTAATTAACATTTCAGCTGTATCAAATAGAATATACAACTTTCCCCATCCATAGACCCCAATCTCTGAAATTCTGGGTTCAAAGTAGGTCAGCTTATAATTTTATATCATTTCATTTGCTCTGACATCTTTTCATAAATGGAATAGATGGCAACTACATTCTCTGACCAGGTGAATGGAACCTGTGTCAACCCAGGATTGTTTGGGTGAAGGATAAGGAAGTACCACGGGCCTGATATTGGCATTGTGGGCTCTTTTACTTCCATTGCTGCCTCAAGCAAGTGGGGAGATTGTGGAGGAGCTGTGGAATAGATAGATCCCTTGGTAAGGAGGTAAGGAAGGAAACAAGAGAGAGAAGAAGGATAAAGAATAATGGCAGAATCAAAGATTTAGTACTAGCAACTGATTTAAAAAGAAACTTTCAGATTATAGTTCAAATGGAGTCCAAAGCAATATAAAGCAGGAGTGTCTATATCTTGACATTTATCTGCACTTTTGATAGCAATATCTACTTTTGTCCTATTGTGCCAAAGAAGGGATATTTCCCTGATGTCAAGGGGAGAGGACCTGTCCAAGGTCCTGTGAGTCTGAATATGTATTATGAGAAAATTATAATTAATAACAATCCAAAATGTATATAAAAGGGAAGATGAAGTATGTATAAAAGGGGATGAAAGTCCTAAGTCCTGCAAAGGAGGCTCTGGTCCCAAGACCCAACATATGATTTATAGGTCTAGAATATTAGATTAGACTTGACATGGTAACATTAAATTTGATTTATGACTTCATTTTAATTGAGATTTTACTGATTTATTATTCATTGCAGAAAGAATGCAGGCCCCCCTGTGTTCCCAAGTGCTTTAGGCCTCAGTATCCTAGGAGCCCAGTGTTCAATTCTTTCCTATGCTTTTAGAAATCATAGAATCTCAGAGTTAGAAAGGACCCATTGAGTTCAACTTATCACTGAATGAGAATTCCACTAAAACACATTACATTGGCCATGGGCTTCTCCATGGAGGGATACCCATAACCTTCCAAAGCTGCCCATTCCATTGTTGAAGAGTTCTAAACATTAGGAAGTTATTCTTTATATCAAGGCTAAATGTGATTCTTTGGAATTTCTACCCATTTCTCTGATTTTCGGGGTCAAACAAAACAAAGCTGTTTTCTTCTTGTATGTGATGGCATTTCAAGTACTTAAAGACTGCTCTCACATTGTAACAACTCTCAATTTCTCTGGGCTAAACATCCTCAGATCTCTCAGATCTTCATTTGGCATGGTTTCAAATCTTCTTATCTTCACCCTCACCCTTCTCTGAAAATGTTCCAATTTATTACTGTTCTTCTGAAATATGGTGCTGAATATAGGGCTCTAGAATACAGGGACTCTATATGTGATCTGACCATGGGACCAGTCCCTCTCTAGTTCTGCATACTGTGCTCCTAGTCATGTAACCTAAGATCAGCTTGAATTTTCTTGCTGTCAAATCACATTGTTGACCAAAATTGAGTTTACTGCCTTGGAGCAAATGTGACCAACATATTTACCAAAGAAATTTTAAAAGATAGAGACAAATTGGTTCCCAAAATGGATTTTTATATTTTTCTCTATAGCGAGATCAACCCTCCTCAGAACTATGAAATAGAAATTTCTTTTCTGCATCTTCCTCCCAATTCTTTGCATTTGCCCTACTTTGAGTTGAGACCATCTATGTTCACTGCAGAGGCAATCAGGGATCACAAAATGCCTGAGGTCTGAAAGTGATTCTATAGATTCATACTAAGAAAAGTAACATCTTAAATAGGGATCCATGAACTCCTTAAAGATCTGTGAATAAATTGTAAAGGTTCTGTCAACTTGGGTGGGAAAATTTTATATTTTCACTGTAATTGGTTTCCTTTGTAATCTTATGTATTTAATTATATACATTTAAAGACATTATTCTGAGAAAGAGTCCATAGGCTTTTCCAGATTGCCAAAAAATACAGGATGCACACAAGAAGGGATAAGCCTCTACTCTAAGATGTTAGTGACTTGAAGTGTTACTAGTTTTAGAATTTTTTTCTTTTTAAAGAAGCCATAAGAAATAACAGAGCCATAATCAGTAATACTTTCACTAAGAAGGAAGGAAACTAACATTAATTATGCACTTACCATGTGGCAGGCATTTGTTAAGTGTTTTATAAATATTAGCTCATTTGAGCCTCTTAACAATTCTGGAAGGTAGGTGCTATTTATTGTCCTATTTTACAATCGGGGAAACTGAGGTAAACAAAAGTTAAATGACTTGCCAAAGTAGAATTTGAACTCAGATCCAGCATTCTATTGTCACCAAAGGTGCCTCATAGAAGGAAAAAGAGATAAGGGGGAGGAAGACTAACATATATACATGCATACATGCATTCATACAATGTATGTGTGGTACATTATAACAAACACATATACATACATATACATATATACAACCGTGTAAATTTGTGGTGGAGTAGGGAGACACAATGTATGTTGGTGACAAACAAGTTCTAGAAGTTTTCCTAAACAACTTGATAGTAGAGCACAAGGGTGTAACAGTTACACATTTCTAACTAGTCCTAATGGAAGCACATGATGGTATCTAATGAGTGGGACCAACTGAAGAGTTGAGGCAAGTTTTCAAGAAGAGTATAGAGTGCATTACTCGAACCTGGGATCTCGCTTGGGGAGTGACAGGATTCAGAACTGAAACACCTGCTGGTCTTAAGGCATGGGCTTCAATTCTTTATGGAAATGCATATCAGTGCCATGCATCAGGATTTCCACTGAAGTAGAGATGGTGGAGACAATGGCCAAGCATCAGAACAAAATGCCTTTTCTAAGTGTCAGCCCTAAGACCTGAGGAGCAATTTACACAAGGGAGATTTTATGTCCCATGAGAATCAGAGTGAAGACATTATAAAAAGATATCAGTGAGTCTGGTAGCCCTGTGGGTATAATTGAGCTTGTCCATATTTATTCTCTACATGTGTGAAGGGCAGGTAGAATCAGGAAGACTTAATGCAAATCCAGTCTCAGACACTTAATAGCTGTGTGATTCTGGTCAAGTCATTTAATCCTGTTTGCCTCAGTGTTCTTATCTGAAAAATCAGCTGAAAAAAGGAAATGGCAAACAAATCTGATATCTTTGCCAAGAAAACCCCAGATGGGGTCATGAAAGGGTAGACATGACTGAAATGACCGAATAACAAAACCCACTTCTAAATTCTGTTATTATCTACTCTTCTCAGTAATTATGTGTGTGTTTATAGGAAAGTTCACCCCAGGTTATTGAGGAAATATTTTGTGGATACTTATTATGACATTTTAGTAAATGCCTTTTGCTTTCAATTAATTATGTCCTCTGGCTGAATATCAAAAGATAATCTCATCAGTAGGGGCTTGTAAATTAGAATTTTAGGAGTGTGGACGCTGGATAGCAATACCCTGCAAGTATGCACTGGGAAGATAGTTCAGAGAGGGTTGCTTTATTGATAGTTGCAAGATGCTATTGTTAGTGTTGGAGAAGGCAGGGGAGAAGGAGAAATCCTCTTCTTTACATGTATTCTATGAGAGGAAATTGGGAAAGAAAGAGGCATTAATTAAATGCTTATTATGTCCTAGGCACTGTGCTACAATAACTTTACAAGTATCTCATCTGATCCTGCCCTACAGCCCTTGGAAGTAGGTGCTATTATTAGCCTCATGGGACAATTGATGACACAGAAGCAAACAGAGATGAGTTTATTAGATAAAGGTCATACAATTAGGAAGGGTGTAAGGTCAAATGAGGATAACAATGAAGCACTGGCCTCCCAGGATTATTATGGGGAAGAAATGAAATGATATTTGTTAAATATCTAGCACATACTAGGCTCTAAATAAATGTTTGTTTCCTTCCTTTCTTCAGTTACCCGAGTCTTAGAGAAGTTAAATGAAGCTAGTTAAATGTATTAATAAAAATAAATGTCCCTTGAAAACCTCCTGTGAGTTACAATGTGTAGGACAGGTACCCACGTTGCCAACCACTCACCTTGGCTTTACTTATTGTGCCTCCTTTAATAGTCCAACAAAAATTCACAGAGTTTGCTGTTCTTAGTTTGATGTATCTGAAGTAGAGGACATGGTAAGAACAGGCTAAATATATTATATCAATGAAACAGAGAGACTGCCTTCCAAAGAATAGGACACTACGAAGTAAGGTTGAATTTAATAAATTTGTCTCACAATCTAAGCCATAGAATTCAATAAATACAATTCTATCTGTAAGTCAAATAATTAACAATGGGGTACATATCAGACCACTCCTCAACTCCACCTCTAAGACCACTGCTCAGTTCTACCTCTAAGCCACAACATTAGAATATCAGTGACAGGAGGTACCAGATCTCTTTTTCCTATAAATTTATCTTCTTGTTCCTGGTTCTTTGCTAAATTCTTTTGGAATTTAGCTTGCTTTAAATGGTGTTGTAATTATAATAAATTTTGCCCCTTGACTTGGAAAAAAATAAATTTATCTCAGTAATGAACTAATTTTTATCATTATTTCTCCACTGTACTCAGAGATACAGATAGCTTTGGGAAAATCAAAGATTTTGTATCCTAGACACTTCCAGTCACCGTGATGGCAGATTCTTGTTGTGACAGGGTTTAATAATGTTGTAATAGCTGTACCACTTTCAGGTGGTGAAGCACTTTCTGTACTTTATCTTTGATCCTCACATAACTCCTGGGAATTATATATGGCAGCTATTATAATCCCCATTTTACAGATAATAATAATTGACATTGATACAGTGCTTTAAGGTTTGCAAAAGGCTTTATGTATGTATACCTAATATGATCCTCACAGCACACTTTGAGGTAGGTCTTATAGGTTTTTTTATTACCATTTTTAAAATTTGAACACTGAAACAAGAAAAGTAAAGTTACTTGGCCATGTCACTCAGCTAGTAGACATTGGAGTTGAAATTCAAATTTTGGCCACTCTTGACTTCAAGTCCAGAGATCTCTTATTCTTTTCCTTCATTTTTTTTTTTTGTCCCCAGGGCTTAGTATAATGCTTGACCCATAGTAAACTTGATACATAGTAATTAACTGATTGATTCTTCAATACCTCATCACACACTTTGATATGAAATAGGTAAGGCTGCTCAATTGAAAGAATCTAGTAGTAAATGAACATTTATCAAGTGTCTACTATATATCAGACACTGTGTCAATGGCTGAGGATACAAAAAGAGGCAAATAGATAGTCCTTACCCTCAAGGAATTCACAGTTTAATGGGGAAAAAAGAAAGATTTTTGGAAAATGTAGGAGTATATAGTTTCCTCTTTCAAAAAGGGTCGATTTTCTGACCATCCCTTCAAATCAGGACCCTGCTGCTGTCATCATTTTGATTCATTTCACTTTGATATTTTTCATACTAACTTCTATGGTGACTTCTAGCTTGGTAAGATCACTTTGAGTCAGAGGTTAGGAAAGGAGGGTAGAGTAATCCTTTTGGTTGGGGCAGAGGTGGGCCATTTTTGAGTGTTTTTGAAGGAAAGATATTCATTGCAATCAGCCTTGGAAAAATTCCTTATTTTGGCAAGATGGGCCTAGTTTGGCCATTAGGCCCTGCTTACTCTACAGATTCTAATGGGTTTTATTTGTGGAACCAGACTCCAGCTAGGTGGCACTGTGCCTGGAATCAGAAAGCTCTGAGTTCAATTAACCTCAGACCCTACCTAGTTGTGTAATGCTGGACTCTTTCCCTGTTTGCCTGTGTCTTCAATTGTACCATGGGGATAATAATAGTTCTACCTCCCAGGGTTGTTGGGGAGGATCAAAGAGTACGATTTTAAAAAAATTAATTAATTTTAAATACACATTGCTTTATATATCATGTTGGGAGAGAAAAATCAGAACAAAAGGGAAAAACCATGGGAGAGAAAAATAAGACCGAAAAAAAGAAATGAACATAGCATGTATTGATTTACATTCAATCCTCATAGTTCTTTTTCTGGATGCAGATGGCATTTTCTGCCCAAAATCTATTGGGATTGCTTTGGATCACTGAACCATTGAAAAGACCCAAATCTTTCATAGTTGACCATCACATATACTTGTTGTTATTGTGTACAATGTATTCTTGGTTCTGCTTGTTTCACTCACATCAGTTTATATCAATCTTTTAAGGCCTTTCCAAAACCAGCTTGTTCATCATTTTTTTTATAGGACAATAATATTCTATTACCTTCATATACCACAACTTCTTCAGCCATTCCCCAATTGGTGGGCATCTACTCATTTTCCAATTCTTTGTTACCACAAAAAGAGCTGCTACAAACATCAAATGGGATATTTGTAAAGTTATTGGCACAGTGCCTGGCACATAGTAAGCATTTAATAAATACTTCTATTTTTCTTAATAGACCTCTGTAACTCCTAACCCAAAACATAAGCCTGTTGATGTTACTCACTTTATTGAAGTCTAGCTCAGGTGTTATATTAACTTTCTCTCTGTAACTTTTCCCAAATCTTCCAGCTGAAGGTGATTTTTCATTTTTCAGGTTTTTTTGTGGCATTCTACCAAGACTTCTCTCTCATACCAAACACATTCTCCCATAAATCAGAATTAGTTATGTACATTCTCTCCTTCTTACACTATTCTCCACCTCCAAGAAAACATTGGGAACGCCTTAAAAGTACAATTGGTGTTGTATTTACCTTTATAGCTAGAGAACCCAGCAAGGTATTTTACAAGTTATTTGACCTTATATATTTATTTTGTCCAGATCTGTGATTTCATTGACATGCAGTGACTACTGATGCAGAAAGTCCTCTCACCAATTCATAAAAGTTACCATTTTGTAACCTCTAGTATCTGAGAATTATTTGGAGCACAGAAAGTTAAAGTGACACAGTCACCATGACTTAGATGCAGTACTTGAAGTCAATCAAGTTTCTGATTCTGTAGTCTTTTCTCTATTGCCCACACTATGGTGTGTTGCTGAGCTCTTAATATTTTTGTTGAATTGAATGTTTATTGAGTGATTGTATGGCATTGTGGACAGAGTACTGGATGTGAGATCAGGAAGTTTTGAGTGGAAATTCTGCTTCAGACACTAATTAGTTGTTTTATCCTGGGCAAATCACTGTGCCTCTATCTCCTCAACTGCAAAAATGAGAGGATCAATCTTGATATTCTCTAGTGTGCCTTAAATATGTAATCTAATGAGACTCTGTAATCCTACAAGAAAAGGCAACACGACATAGGTTAGTAAGCTGTTCCTGGATTTAGGAAGATCCTGCTTCTGAGAATATAAACTATAGAGCAGATGCTGATATGCAGCCACATAATTTTCTTCACCTGGGCAATCCCAGTTGTATGGACTAGCAAAACAAGACTCAGGCAAGTTAAGTGACTTTGACAGGATCACATGGCTAGAAATTATTTGAGGCAGGATTATAACTTAGATCTTGCACTCTATTATCGAGTGACCTCTTGTATTTTTAAAAACAAAGATCCACTTGAAAGAAGGTTTATTTCAAGGTTCATTTTGACTGAATGAAATAATGATACAGAATTTCCCCTAAGCCAAAGGATACCCTGTATCTCATTTACATTCTTAGTTCCCCTTGTGTATACACATTGTAACCATGTGAATCAAGTAGCCCCTCAGGTGGGGATCACTGAGATTGATAAGGATTAAGAAGGGATTAAGGACAAAGCTATAGGTAGTCTGTTTGTCTGTCTCTGTTTCCATATATCCATCCATCCATTCATCCATCCATATCAATCAAAAGAAATCTTAAGATGCAGAACTAGGTGATCACCCCCATCCTGCAATCTACTTACTCATCCCATTGGTTAATCATCATAGATATTGGTGGTATAAGCCTGAATTACCTTGTCTTTGATTTCCCTTTTTCCCTTTTATGAGTAAGCAGGCTAGCTGAGCAGAAGAAAGAGCCCTCTGTAACCACACAATCTGTACTGGAGATCAATAGCAGTTTAACATGCATTTTTGTCTAATATTCATGTTGGCAGGCCTTTGTAATAAAAATGCTGGTTTTAATGAAGTACATTAAAATGAGGAGATTCATAGCTTGACTGTGAGCTTTTATCACTACTGCTTCCCCCTGAGCTGTCAAAAGTGAGCATGTGTGTTCTTTGGGAGGGAAGCAGAGGGGTGTCATTTTAGGTATCACTAAACCCCCAAAACCAAAAATTCAGCTCCATTGAAGAGGGGCCATGCTATTGGAGCACATATTTTTATTGAATTCACTTTATTTCTTTAACAGAATGCTTTTTTAGAGGAAGTGTCTTTTGCAAAATGTTTCATAATGAAACATAGCAAGAAAATACACTGGCGACCTGGGATTACAGAAGTGGATGTTTTGAGAGAAGTTAAGGGATCCATACATAAAAGGGCAGCCCCCAATTATTTACTTCCATAGAGAGAGAGAATGAACCATTTGGGAAAGGATATGTTTGGAAACCATGTTTTAACAGCAATAGTTAGAGGAGCTGAGAGTGCTGAGCTTCAAGAAGAAATGACTCAGGATACATGACAACTACATTCAAATATTTATGGAATAATTACTTTGTGTTACTCAAGGGTACAAATTGTACCCATGTACAATTGTGTAATTGAGTAATTGTGACACATGGGTAGAGAGAGAGGTAGAATGGGGATAATAAAAGACATAAGTGTAAATCCCAACAAATTAATAGTGCAGACAGTGAACTTTAAAGGAGTATTGACATGGAAGCTACGTTTGGGGTGGTTGTGGGAAGTTTCATAGAGCATCTAAGAATGGAAATGGCTTTTTAAGAATGGGAAGAACTGAAAAAAAAATCAGAAAGAAGGGAAGACCTTTCCTGGTCTCTAGTATTTCATCATCAGCTATTTACAAGACACTTTGAACTAGCTGTCCTGTGGCAACTGAAACTCAACATGTGCAAAGCTGGACTCCTTATCTTTTCCTCCAAATCCTTCCACCTTCCAAACTTCCATATTGCTGTGAAGGGCACTCCTATCTCCCTAGTCACTCAAGCTGGTGATCTTAGTGTAATTCTCTAATCCTCACTTACATTCATCCCACTTTTCCCAAGTCTTGTCATTTTTACTCTTTATCCCTTCTCCATATATGTCCTCTTTAGAGCTGCCACCTAGTTGCTGCCTCTCATCATCTCCTTCCTGGTCTATTGCACTAACCTGGCTGTTGGTAATCCCATCTTAGGTTTCTCCCCATCCAATCCATTTTCTTTTCAGCTGCCAAACTGATCTTCCTAAAGTACAGGTATAAGTATATTACCTCTCCATTCAATAACTTCACAGACTCCCTATTTCCTCCCGAATGAGATACAAGTTTCTCTGGCTTTTGAAGCCCTTCTCATACAATGAAAGAAGGGCTCTAGTTGAGAATGTAATGCAAATTTCTGTGGCTGAGCCAGGACTTTGGTGTAAAGTCACCAGACCGACATTTCCTTTTAGCTCACTTGTTATATTATGAGAAGAGAAATGGAAGAAGTGGTCAAATGATCCTGTCTCTATCCACAGTCAGAGAAACTTTGCTCATGCACAGTTAAATTATTAGTGAACTACTGAAATATAGAGAATGTAAGAATATTAAATTAAGCATAAATTACCCAACAGGTCAGCATTTCCTTCTTCACCTGAGCATCTGTCTATTGCATCTGCAATCTCCAGCACAGAAATTTTGGAGCCTGAATAGAAGGAGTGAACAACATGGTGACAGCAGATGTTATCATAATGGTTAGACTATCTGCACCTAAGAGAATATTGAGAATAACTATGAAATCCGCAAAAGGAACTGATGGGGAAAACTTCCACAAAGGTGGGCATACTTGAGTTAACTCCAATTTCCTCAGTCCCTCTGGATTTTTGGGAACCATCACCAGTTATCTTGACTTATGTTTTGCCACCCTAGAGGAGAGAATGAAACTTATGACTCTGCACAGCTCGACCTCATTTAAATGCAATTCACTTGCAAATCAAGATACCACCCTCCTGATGCCATTAGTCCTTTGGCTTTCACAGGTTGGCTAATAATAGGTCCTAGCCCAAGCCTCATTAGCTTATTATTTGGGTTTTGAAGGCTTAGTGTAAATGTAAATAACAATTATTTCTGCTCTGACCAGAAATTCTGAGGGTCTACTCCTCTTAGACTGATTCTTTTGGGAACACAAACTGGGCCATGTTTTGTCTCAATTCTGACTTAGCCTTTCATCACCAACTGGGCATTATCTCAGACAAACTGAGATTTTAGCTTAAAAAGGCAAATGTTCTCCAATGTCTCCTGAGAGAATGTTGGTTGTTCTGATCTCTGTCTTGCCATTGAATTCTGATGACTCTTAAGGAAAGCATGAGGTGGATGGTTTTGGACAGTTCTGCCTCACTTAAATCCAATTGCAAGTCAAGACACCACCCTCCTGATGTCATTGATCTTCAAGAATGAAGGGCTAGGAGCAGCTAAATGGTGCAATGGATATGTCTATGGATGGAAACTTCAGAGAAGCAGGATTTGGGATCAATATAAGGGGAAAGCTTCCTAATAATTGTTGTTGTTCAATCATTTTAGTCATGCCAATTCTTGGTGGCTCTATTTGGGGTTTTCTTGGCAAAGATAGTGGCGTAATTTGATTTTCCATTTCCTTCTCACACTTATTTCACAGAGGAGGAACAGAAGCAAACAGGCTTAAATTATTGCCCAAGATCATACAACTAGTGTCAAAGGCCAGATTTTAACTTGAGTGTTCCTGACTCCAGGCTTGGGACTCTAATCATGGGGCTACCTAGCTGTTGTTCTAACAATTAGAACTGTTGTCAGGTGGCAATGGGCTCTCCCTCACTGGAGCACTCTATACCAAGACTAGGTGATCCCCATTAGGGTGTTGTGCTCTTGTTCAGGAATGAGTTAAGAATACAGGGCCTCCATCATTTCTTTCACTTTTGAGATCAAGAGCTTCTGGGAAGAAGTAGAGGTTGGTCTTTCATTGTCCCTTTTCTCCCAGCTCCTTTCTACCTGAAATCATAGCAGGTAGATAGCGTTGACTTCAATGTCTATGAGTAGATCCCCTGACCTTACCTAGGAGTAATGATGATTTTTCCCCAACTCTTTTTTGATGATGATATAATAGAAGGTTATAATTATTTGTAGTTGAATCATTTTTCAGTTTTGTTGGACTCTTTGTCACCTCATTTGAGCTTTCTTTGACAAAGATACTAGAGTGGTTTGCTATTTCCTTTTGTGTTTTACAGATGAGCAAATTGAGGCAAACAGAATTAAATCATTTACCCTGGGTCACACAGTAAGTGTCTGAGGTCAAGTTTGAACTCAGGAAGATGAGTCTTCCCAATTTCAGACCTTGAGCTCTATCCACCTACCTGTCCCATAGAAAGTTAGGGCTTCATGAATAAAGAACTTTCAAATGTTTTATTTTTTTGTGTGAAATACCAGCAAAAGCATAAATGGGACTTCACAAGGATAAATGAGGTAATAATAGCTATGAATCACTTTGAATTGTTGGGTAGAAAGGCACCATATAAATTGGCACACGTTGTTATTATGCATATAATATATATAGATATAGATATTGTATATCTATTTGCAGTGAAACCCACGTAATGTCATTCCTACTAACAACATTTTCTTTTCTGGATCGTTTTCAAGGGGAGATACTCTAGTTTTATATATTCTATGTATACTTTGAGAAACCTGCTTAGAATATTTTTGCTGATGAATTTTCTGAGATGTAAGGTTTGTCATTTTGAAGATCTGTTCTCACGTAACCCCACAGGAAGCAGGCTGCCTTTAACTCCTCATTGTGATTCTATCTACATTCAAACTCTTCTGCATCATCTGCTTATCTGGGGCATTAACCAATTTCTCGTTCATTTGTATTGTTTGGAGAATGCTGGGCATAGTCTTTGGCCAGTACATGGGGAATCTGCTTCATGCCCAGTGGAGTGCATTGCCTAATGAAGATGGACAAATCCAGCACAGCAGAAATCATACAAATAAGAGGTAGAGAGAGACTACTGATGGCAAGGATAGCAGGACAAGAAATCTGAGTTTCAGGAGAAATTGGAACCCTGGGAGGAAGAGCATTTGTCAAGAAAGAGGCTGAGGTGCACATCCATATGTATGGAACTATTCTGCTCAGAGGTTGTTGCTTTGCCCCTAAATCTGGTGTGCCTGAAGCCCAAGGTGGTCTGGATTTGGGTTCTTAATATACTGAGAGAACAATGAGATAAGCATGAGCCAAAGTATCCTTACTGGAATCTAAAGACATTTTCAAATTCTTTCAAAACAAATATGCTTTATACGTTAACTTTTTTTTTTTTTTAAAGTGTGATGTTGTCATTTGAGAGCTGACCTTGGACTAAGGAAGATCTAAAACTAAGTCTTGCCTCTGACAGATATTAGTCATGGGACTTTGGGCAAATCATAACCTGTATAACTTGCAGAGTGATATTGATCTTTATTCAGTATACTAGTGAAGGGGCAACTAGGTGGCACAGTGGATGGAGTGCAAGTCCTACAGACAGGAATACCTGAATTCAAATCCAATTTTAGACACTTATTAGTGATGTGACCTTGGGTAAGTCATTTATCCCTGTTTGCCTCAGTTTCCTCATCTGTATGATGTTGGAGAAGGAAATGGGAAACCACTTTAGTGTCTTTGCCAAGAAAACCCAAAATAGGGTCATGAAGTGTCAGACATGACTAAATAAATGAATAACAAGAACAACATAAATTAAATTACAGGGGTTTAGCTAAAATTTAAAAAAATGGTGGATTCCTATATTTTTCAAAATCAGATAATTTTACAAACAGCTAACACATATATACACATATTTGGTATGTTTGCATTCATGTATCTATGATATGCATATGTTCATGTCTACATCTGTGTTTATGTACATATGCATATGCATATACTTATATGTGTATATGTCAATAAAAATATAGCCTCAGAATAGGTGAAGTCTAGGTCTGAGTTCTGCCTCTGATATGTGCTTGTTATATGACTTTGAGCAGAATATGGAATCTCTGAGGCATAACTATAAGTCTCAAAAATTGCAGAGCAGGTGTTGATTACCATTGTAAAATGGGATTTCTTTATCCTTATCCTGATGAAATCTCAAGTTTAGTAAAAGAAAAATTCAGTGACTTGTATTTTTTTTTGTCAAAATCATCTCATTTTAGAAGTGGAGTCCCTAGAATGAGTCTCTCTCTCTCTCTCTCTCTTTTCTCTCTCTCTCTCTCTCTCTCTCTCTCTCTCTCTCTCTCTCTCTCTTTTATCTCTTTTCTCTCTCTCTTTTTCATCTCTTTCTTCTCTCTCTTTCATCTCTTTCTCTTCTCTCTAATCTCTCTCTCTCTCTCTCTCTCTCTCTCTCTCTCTCTCTCTCCCTCTTTTTCTCTTTCCCTTTCTAGTTATCTCCAACCATCCATCCATCTATCCACCTATCTGTCAATCTATCTGCCTACCTACCTACCTACCTACACTACCTATTCACTCATCCATCCATCCATCCATCAACCCATCCACCTGTTTATCTATCTGTCTCTCTCTTTCTCTATCTATCTCTTGTCCATCCATCTATACATACACATATGTAGAGGAGTTTTTTGTATCTGTACCAATGCAATATTTATACAATTACTTATAAAGAGAAACATCATACCATAGTGAATAATAGATAGTGTTGTGTATGGAGTCAGTTCTTGCCTCAAACGCTTACTAGCTGTAGAACAATGTTTGCACAAGCAATCTGAATCTCAGTTTCCTCATCTATAAAACAGGGATCATAGATGCCTGTGAGACGTGGCTCATAAAGTTCAAATGAGAAAATGTACATAGCATATTTTACAAAGTTTAACACTCTTGATAAATGTCTGATATTGTTTTATATGGGGAATCAACTCTTTTCTCTAGCAATGTGAGGATTCTCCATAGCAAATCTGTAATCCCCGACTGCTGTGCTCCCCCTTGCCATCCAACCTGCTTTTCAACTGTCTTTTCTTTTTTTGCTGTCCTTTTGTGTGGGCTTAGGACATGCAGTTTCATTTTAATATCGCTCTAAGCTCAATACAATTGGGAGGTTAAATCTGCTGCAAAAAGGGTCACATAATTCATTCGAAAGCCAAAAATAAATTATTTTTTTGGATTATGTGTTATTGCTGTCTTGGATTATCCACTCCACTGATTCTCTTCATTCATGTGGATAATTGAGAAATTTACACATACATCCCCACCAAGCATGTGGACCACCAGTAAACATAAATGCACTTTCAGTCAATGTGTATCTATCTCTTTATATGTCTGCACAGTCTAGTATAAATGAAAAGAAAACAGTGGATGGGGGAGGGGATAGAGCTAACTGATCTGTGGGGAATGAGCTGAGAAAAGGAGCAGGAAGCAATTGAGAACATAGATGGGGGTCTAATCCAAATGCTGATTCACTGTCTAACCTTGTGCTAGTCACTTAACCTTGGTGTATTTCCATTTATCTATTGTCTTGTGTACTTAGTAAACATTCAATTACCTTTTAAGAGTGGTTCAGGAAGGAGAGCAGATCCATTCAACCCCACAACTCTGTCCTCATGTCTGCTGAACAAAAGCTTTTCTTTGGGGGGGGCACATTCTCTTTATTCCAATAAAACTGAAATTAACACTTTCCTTCACAGAATCAACTGGGGTTCACGATGAGAAAGTCTAAATGAAGCTCAGTGATAATAAAAAAATTCTCACACTAGATCCTAAATACAAAATCAGAATTCCTCTTTGTGTGAAGACAGAGCTACTGATCCTTTGTCAGTGGGATATGCTCTCTGGGATTTATGAGCAGAAGAAATAATGTTGAAGCCATCCACACTCATGTCCTTTTTCACTTTTGGTCTATAACACATTTTTTTCTGTTTTTATTTTTTATCAATATATTTTGTCTTGCTATCACTTTCACTGCAAATATATTTCTCTTCTTTCCCTATCCAGAGAGCTATCCCTTGTAACATTATATAAAAAGAACGAAAAAAAAATCATTTCAATAAAACTAACAAACCCATTGAGTCTAACATAGAATCTTCCAAACTATACATAGAACCTCTCCAAAGGGAGGAAGGTTTTTGTTTTTGTTTGCTTGTTTTGTTTTTTGATTTCTTCTGTAGGGTTAAGTTTAATGATTCTATCAACATGTGACTTTTGTTGTTTGGAGTTGCTATTGTTCCTTATATTTGTATTTTCGAAGTTACATTGTTTTCTTGAGCCAATAAATAGCACAACCTTCTATCTAGAGAGTTGGCTATGACAGCAGACCCAATTTATGTTGTAAACCAAAAACAATGGATTTGGATACTGAGACTTCCAGATATGAGATTTATGATCCTGGGGAAGTCATATAAGCTATACTGGCCTCTGTTTTTTAATTTATAAAATGAAGCAATTGGACAAAATGATCTCTTATATTTCTTTTAACATTTTTCACTATGAATAGTGAAACCAATTGATTTAGATGGTGATCAAACAAAGGATTTAGCACCATAACTGTATCAACCAGCTACAGAAAAAAAAATATGCATGCTAAATATATTTTGGTGAATCTATGCTCTGTGCTTATTTATATTTCCCCATAAATCTTTCACTCAAAATTATGAAAATCTTTCTAAGGATCAGTGGTTTCCAAAGGGGGCTTCTCAATTACCATTAAACCAATTGGGTGTATCACATATCCTCAAGGAGTAACAGTTGGAAGGCAGAAAAACGGATCTCATAACACTCTTCCTACACTAGCCAATTATAAGACTTGAATTCCACACAACTACATTATGCCATTTACCCACCCATTATTACCCTTCCTGCAGTTGGCCTCCCAGTGATGTAAATTCCCATCTTCTCTTTTGCTCATGGTATTGTCCTTGATGATTTTGAGCACTTATGTCTGTGCCATTTAGATTTCAGTGAGATAGAATAAGAAGTGTAAGAGGAGCAAATATGGATATTTTGTGATCTGCATTGCAGATCTCATCACATTATTTTTCCTTTCCCTCCAAAACCTTCCTAATTTATTTTATTCAAGGCTCCCATCTTCTAGTCTCTGAGGTTCTTAACTTCTTCAATGTCCTTAATTCATCCTTCTATCCTGCTTAATTTCTGCCATTTGAAGGTAGCAAATCTATTGGAATTTTCTCCATCCTCATTCTTCATGACTTTTCTGCAGCTTTTGAAACTACTGACCATTTTCTCTCTTAGATGGTTACTTTTATGCTTTCAATTGCTGAAAACCATATAATTTTGTAATCTCTGAAGAGTCATATCTAAACACTAGAAAAACTATTTGGAGTCAGAAAGACCTGGATTCAGATCCTGATTCTTCTACTTAGCAGCTGTGTGATCTTGGTCAAGTTATTTAACTTCTTTCTTTCCACAATTACAAAATAAGAGGACTGGACTCAGTGACCTAGAAGTCTCTTTCATATTTCCCATCTATGAATCTAACATATTTAAAAATGTTCCAAATGAAGTACTTTAGTAGGTTTTGAAATCATATAAATATAAAAATATTTTAATTTTTCATAAATTTATACATATATGAATATACAGATGTTCATATATAATATACATTAAAATAATTTAAAAATTATGTTGTAAGTTTAAAATTATATTGTAAAAACATCTGATTGATATGAGAAAATAGAATTTAGTTAGTTAGATTTCATAAAAAATCTTTGTATAATTGATAGATCAGATTGAAAAATAATTTAATAAACAGCTCACAACATAATTGTTCTATATGTAGCTTATATATCTTTGTGGTGTATCTTTTTGAGTGTAGGTATCAAGTTATATTAGACAAAGAATCAGATCTTCATATTACTATATCACAAAATGTTAATCCAAGATTAAAAAAAAAGTATGTATAATCAATCATGTTGTTCTTACCAAAATATCTATTAGTAATGAAGTTAGGAATAGTGACAACAAATATTTAATTTTTATCTCATGGTCTTTAATTTCCACTTTTATATAAATTATATAATATACAGAATTATTGCCTCAGTAATACATGAACATAATTTATAAATAAGTAAATAAACATGTATTGGAGAACATTACTTTAAATATCATTGATGGAGATGACTCAAAAGTTAGGATACCATAGATCTTGATTGCTTGACATTATGTGAGTTTCCATGAAATTTGGGGGCCTTTCCATTAGTCATCCCTCTCACTCAGGATCATGAACTGAGAATCAGAATAGACCTTAGAGACAATTTAGTTCAGAATTTCTTAAATTGCAACCCCTTTTTACCTGAAAAAATTGTAGGTGAACCCAGGTATATTGACATATAAAATAGTTGAACAAATCAAATACATAGTGAAAATAAAACATAATTTTATAACCTCTCCATTCAGTTATGAGATCCCATGTAGGGGTTAACCATTTAAGAAGCTGGGATCTAGTTCAACCCATTCATTTTATAGGTGAGAAAACTGAGACATAGGTATGTTAAGTAAATGAAATTAAAGCCACTTGTAATCATATGAAAAAATGCTTTAAATCACTATTGACTAGAGAAAAGTAAATTCAAACAACTCTGAGATACCATCTCACACTTCTCAGATTGGCTAAGATGACAAGAAAAGATAATGATAAATGTTAGAGAGGATATGGGCGAACTGGGACACTAATACATTGTTGGTGGAATTGTTCAATGATCTAACCATTCTGGAAAGCAATCCTGAAGTATGCCTAAAAGGTTATCAAACTGTGCATACCCTCTGAACCAGCAGTGCCACTACTGGGTCTGTATCCCAAGGAAATCATAAAGAATGGAAAAGGACCCACATGTGCAAATATTTGTAGCAGCTCTTTTTGTGGTAGCAAACAATTGGAAAAATAGTAGATGCCCATCAGTTGAGGAATGGCTAAACAAATTGTGGTTTGTGAAGATAATGCAATATTATTGTTCTGTAAAAATGATGAACAAGCTGATTTTAGAAAGGCTTGGAAAGATTTAGATGAACTGATGCTGAGCAAAACAAGCAGAACTAGAAATACATTGTACACAATAACAGCAGAATGTGTGATGATCAACTGTGAAAGACTTGGTTCTTCTCAGTGGTTCAGTGATCCAAGCAATCCCAATAGACTTTGGACAGAAAATGCCATCTGCATTCAGAAAAAGAACTGTGGAGATTGAATGTAAATCAACACATGCTATGTTCCCTTTTTCTGTTTTTTTTCTCTTCCATGGTTTTTCCCTTTTGTTCTGATTTTTCTCTCCCAACATGATTCCTAAAGAAAGATGTATTAAAAATAAATACTTTTTTAAAAAAGAAATGTGTATAAAAATTTGAATGTACATGTATAACCAAAAAAAATAAAATAATAAAAAAGAAAAAAAATATTAATAATTTGCCCAAGTAGTCACCAGAAACATGAATGGAGCAAAGGTCCTTTGACTAATAACCCACATAGGAGAAACCAGGTAATGACAAATGCCTCTTGGCTAGAGAAGGACAACATATTGAGTTGGTACAACGGTAGCTATGTTGTAGACAGCCACTGCCAATGGTCAGTGATGTGGCTCAGAATTGAACAAAAGAAAAAAAATATACTGGATTATATTTGGGAATTTGTGCCAACTTTTCAACAACTGTAAACTTCATCCTGAAACAAAGCAAAATATCATTGTTTTAACATCAGAATTCTTTGGGTGATGCTATTTAGCTATGAATAATAGAATATCATTATCTCTGGAGAATCAAAATTGTAGGTCACCTAAAAGAGAAATGGAGAGACACATAGTGGAAATAAATGTTGTAGCCTATTATTAGTGACAAATGGCATATAAGAAAGAGTGTAAAAGTTTTCAGCCAAAAGATAAAAGGAAGTGAGTTGAACATGTAACAAGAGCAAGTAATAACAAACTGACACTTCATATGCTACACTCCTATTCACCTAATAGTAAGAGACCAATAAAAAAGCTAGGTAGGTCCTGTATGGAGTATTCATTAAGAAATAATCAGGATGAGAAGGAATGGATTGATTTACCCTTATCAGTGAGGTCATGGATCTATTGAAGCTTTAGGAAAAAAAAAAAACATTTTATCTGATTCATTTCTAATTGTGGGATTGAAAATTTCTGACATTCCTCCTAGGATAAGCCTTTATTTCAATAATGAAGACAGAAATCCAGAAGCTGGATTCAGCCTAAGAAATTCACTGATTAGATGATTAACTCCTAAAGAAAGAGAAAATGATTCTGCTGGCAGTGACCTGGTTCTTTATCTACCTGACTCTTAGTGCAGTGGATATTTGACAGAAAGTGAAGGTAAAACCCTACCTGGGGATGCAAAAAAAAGGAGGTACCAAACACACAGGACAGACAAGTGGAAACTTACAGAACATAGGAAGAGAGAAAATGGTACATTTTTGATAATGCTAGGGTGGTTTTTCTCAATCTTTGGTTTTCCATATCTCTAAAGACTATATTTATTGTTATTTAGTCACTTGAGTCATGTCTGATTCTTCTGACCCTATCTGGAATTTTCTTTAAAAAAATACTAGCAAGATTTGCCATTTCCTTCTCCATCTCATTTTTGTATTTGAGGAAACTGAGGCAAGTGGGGTTAAGTGACCCATCTGGTGTCACATGGCTAATAAGTGTCAGAGATCAGATTTGAACTGAGGAAGATGATTTTTCCTTACTCCATATTGAGTGCTCTATCCACTATGTAACTTAAAAATCCTAAAGACTATACAGCCTGTAAGAATCACTAGGAATCATTACCTGATACTATGAATCTTTTCATGTAGCAGTTATATCCCCACTTCATCATAGAGTATTTATACAGAGTGAAAAACCTAGTTGTATATTACAAATAGAAGGCTTACAATAAAGTACCAATCAAATTGTGCTTACTTGGAGAGATGGAATGCTATCACTTTTTTTTGATGATGTAGACTAAATCAATGGTACCATGCCTTGTCTGTCTTCAATTCAGCAAAAATTTATGAATCCTACAGGCTTCATATCCAGTGGAAAGCACTAAAATTCTGGGCATAAGAATATAAGAGTAAAATAGGTTTTGTGGGTCAAAAATCAGAGGAATTTGGCATGTATCTAAAAATTTATAATGCAAAGTAAAATGTGAAAGAGGTAAGGGCAAGATAAAAAAAAATCCTTGGAATATCTTGAGGAGGGGATGGGAAACAATAATAGCTAGTAGGATAATGGAAGGCTTTATGGAGCAGGTAGCATCTTGAGTTGAGCCTTGAAGGAAGATGGAGAAACTGAAAAGTTGAGGTGAAAAAGAAGTATAGTTTTATATTATAAAAATACAGAAAAGAGAAGATAGAATACAGGTTGGGATGCAGCTGAACTCTCCTAACATTTTCCTCCAAACAACTATAAAATAATGCCTAAAATCAAATTTTGGAGAAGCAGTCAACAAAAGTTCAGGGAGAAATATTTTCCTAGCTTAAGACAACTTATGAGGTTTGCAGGAGTGTGGCAGGAGTACCACTGGTGATCCCTGAAGGCATCTGCAACAGCAGCAGCAGTCGCTTTAGGACAGAAACAGTAAGAGGGTAGGATGACTGGTCAAAAAGAGATTAGAAAGAATCCTTTGCTGGCACTTGGTGCAGTTAGGACTGAATGGCAATTCTATTGTCCATTGACCAGTTCTGGGTCACAATTGTAGGTTGAAGAGGAGTGCTTGTGGCTGGTCACAAGGGAACAGGGGTCCTGGTCACAATTCCAGGGCCAGGAAGAGCATTAGTACTTGTGATTGAAAGGAAGTAGAGGCTCTTCCTAGGTGAGAGAGAGCAGATCAGGAGCAGTGATCCCACCTCTCCCAGGCTGACACAGTCTCAAAAACACCAAAAACTTTTAGATCTCTAGAACTAACTCTGAAAATAGCAGCATTAAAAGAATGACTGAAGCTTGAGAAAGTACCTCCCCACTCCAGAATGAGCAGAGCCAAACTTTAATTAAAGTTCAAAGAGAAGGAAAGCAAGCAAACAACAACAAAAGAATTTGGCTTTAAAAAACTACTATGGTGGCAAGGAAGACATAAGACAAAAACTTAGAAGGCAGCAAAGTGAAAACAACAACAAGCAAAGTCTCCAAGAAAAATGCTAATTGAATATAAGATCAGTAAGAATTCCTTGAAGAGTTGAAGAAAGAGAGAAGTGGAAGAAAACAATTCAGAAAACATATGAGAATGATGCAAGAAATTATGAAAAGAGAATTAATAGCTTAGTAAAAGTGGAACAAAAATACTAGAGAATCTAGCACCTTAAATAAAAGAATTGGTCAATGGGAAAAGAACACAAAAATTTACTGAAGAAATGAACTCCTTAAGAGACAGATTTGGCTAAATGGAAAAAGAGGTACAGAAACTCACTGAAGGAAATAATTTCTTACAAATTAGAACTGGACAAGCAGAAGCCAATTACTCCATTAGACTACAAGAAAAAATACATCAAAGTCAAACGAATGAAAACGTAGAAGAAAATACAAAATATCTAATTGAAAAATAATTGACTTAGAAAATAGCTTGAGGAGAGATGATTTAAGAATTATTTGACTACCTGAAAACCATAACCAACAAAAGAGCCTTGACATGATATGTCAAAAATTGTAAAGAAAAACTGGTCTGATACCTTAGATCCCGAGGGCAAATAGCAATCGAAAAAATACACCAACAACTTCCTGAAAGAGATCCCCAAGTGAAAATTTCCAGGAATATTATAGCCAAATTCCAGATCTCCCTTGTCAAGGAGAAAACACTGCAAGTAGTCATAGAGAAACAATTCAAATTTCATGGAGCAGTAAGGATTACACAAGATCTAGCAGTTTTTATGTTTAGTAGAGGGCTTAGAATATGATGTTCCAGAGGCCAAAGGAGCTAGGCTTATTTACAACCAAGAATAACCTATCTAGCAAAACTAAGTATAATCATTTGCAGATGAGGAAGCCAAGGCACAGAGTAGTTTAGTGATATGACTATGGTCAGACAACTAGTAAGTATCAAAAGCATTATTCAAACTCCATCCTTCCAGACTCTGAATCCCAGATTATTTACATTATGTTCTACTCCCTTCCAATTTCTGTCCTATACACATAACCAGAGAAAGAAGCCAGAGAGAAAATCTCCCTAGAATTTATCTTGGGGGCATTTGTGGCATTTGCTCATATACAGGAAACTTTATCTTGCCGAAAGTAATAAAACAAGGTTAATTTTATCCATATTTATTCTAAACTCCTAATGCACCATAGGAGGCAATTAATGGCCATCTGACTTGTGTCTTATTAAATTTAAAAAGATAAAGTGAACTGCTTGAGGTATGAGCTTGTAAGATGTCACAGAATAATGAAGGAAATGCCAATTAGAGTTTACTGAGCAAAGCATGGAAAAGCCCTGAGATTAGTTTACTGTTGAGCACATGAAGATATCTTTTCTAGTTCATTGTTCAATAAGAAGAACCCTGGTTTGTGGGCAAACAGAATGGATGAAGTAATGTAACTGTTCCAACTGCAAATCTTCATGTTGGTAAGAATAAAATTCACTGGAATTTCTCTGAACTTCTGCAGCATTTGGATAAATGTCTCTATAAACATCTAAAAAAAGTTTTGATTACCATCTGGAACAGAAACCAGGAGTGTAGAAATGCAAATGAGATAGTCTTCTTATGATGGATCCAGAATACATGCAGGTGGAAAAGTCAGAGTGTGAGTGTATAATATGTGTGTGTATAGACAGAGAAACAGAAACACACAGAGATAGACAGATGGAGACAGAGACAGACAGACACAGAGAGAGAGACAGAGAGACAGAGACATAGAGACACAGAGAGAAAGACAGAGATGCATGATGGCTTAAAGCTCAGAGAGGGTTCCAGGTAGGGCAGATCCAAAAACACCATAGCTAAAATCTGTACCAAATTGAGACATTCATTTTTCAGCTCACTTAGAATTCACATGGAATCCATGAAAAATAGGAAAGAGGAGCACTGTTAAACAAAGGCTTTGTTCTTAGATAAGGAAGAATTGATCAAGATGGTGGGAATTTTGGTATACCAAACCTTCCTTCTCTCTTTTCTTCCTTTCCTTCTTTGATCTTTTCCCTCTCTTCCTTTACTGCCTCGCTTCACTTTTTCTTATTCTCTCCCTATCTTCCTCCCTCCTTCCTTGCTTTCTTCCTTTCTTCCTACCTCCTTTTTTTGTTCCCCCTCTCTTTCCCTCCCTCCCTTCTTCCCTTCCTTCCTTCCCTCATTCCTCCCTCTCTTCCTTCTTCCTCCTTCCTCCTTCCTCTCTCCTTCCCTCCTTTTTTAGAGCTAGATTATTGAGGGTCTTGGTTGTCAGGTTGAAGAATCTGGACTTTATTTTGGTAAGCAGTTGGGAACCACAGACAGTTTTTAATTAGATGAATTATGAGATTAGAGGTGTTAGTATGAAAGATAGATTAAAGTGAGGAAAGATCAGAAATACCAAGGAGTTGTGAGTTATCTTGACCATCCCACAAAGCTCATTGTGATTAGGTGAAAAAATGACAAAAATGTTCATATTCTTTGAACTAAAGATACTTGAACTCGACACCTAAAATCCAAGGAAGACAAAGAGAGAAAGAAATCAAAATGTTTATAGTAGCACTTTTGGGAGAAGAAGTAGCAAAAAATCAGACGATGTGAAAAAGTCTCTTGGGGAATAGCTAAAAGAAATTATAGTTTTCTTCTGTAAGAAACAATGAATATAAAGAATTCAGAGAAACATGGGAAGACATGGTAAGTGATATAGAATGAAGCACTGAAACCAGAGAAACAGTACAGATATTTACTAAGAAAGTGTAAATGGAAATTTGAAAACAAGTGTTATGTAATAATTATCACCAAACACGACCTGAAAAAGAGATTAGTAAATATATTACCTTGTTTTCATTTTAGTGATAGGGGACTATGTATATGGTTTCCAATCTTTTTGTTACTTTCAGGCTATGGTAATAATCCAGACAGGAGGAGAGGGAGGGAAGGAGGCAGCTCATTCATGAGATATGGCAAAAGAGAAAAGGGCTGTAGTTGATGATAATGTCAAGATTACTCTTGGGTTTTTGGAAAAATATGACACCATTAACCAAATGTCAGGAGAAAGAGCAGACTTTTGTGGAAAGAAAAGATGATGAGTTTAGTGTTGAATATTTTTGAGTTAGATGTCCTGGTGGAACATCCAAATAAAGTTGTCCAGAAAGCTTACAGCTGGAGTCCAGGAGAGAATTCAAGTCTAGAGAAATATATATATATATATTTGCATTGAGTTGATCATCACAGCTGCAGAAGTGAGTGAGATTTCCAATGGAAAAACTGTAAAGAAGAAAAGACATAATTTTGGGGAACACACCTACATTTCAAAAATCAGAGGAATAAGAAGATCCAGAGAAGGAGGAAAAGGTAAAAGAATCAGTGATCAAGAGGAGAATAGAAAAATATATAATCATGAAAGCCAATATGGTCCATCAAAAAGACAATATCTGCAGAGAGGTCAAGAAAGACAAGACCTGAAAGATATCCCAGTGTAGAGACTGAGATTAAATTGCAAGGGATAGATTAAAATAAATTCCCAGAGGAAATAAAAAAGGGATGAGATCAAAAACATGATTGAAAGGGTTAACCTTGAATAAGAAGAATGATATCTCTTACTCTGATACAGAGGAGAAAAAGAAGAAGCTAAGAAAAACTTCTGAGAGATTTTGAGGCATGAAGAGAAAGTTGATTGAATTCAAGTGTGAAAAAAATCAAATTCTTTATTTCCCCCCATAAAATAAGGGACCAGGTCACAAGGTTCCTCTCAGCTCTAAGTCTATGATCCTATAATTTTTATGAAGACTTGAGAGTGGCTACGGGGAGAAAAAGGGGTCTGAGGAAAAATTTTGAGTAATTGCTGTGAGGGATGCATTGAGGGACAGGCTGAAACTGAAGTGAGCTCAATTAGCATAGTCAGTACTTTTAATCAGTTTCTTCGCTTTTCTTGCCAGATATTTCTCCCCCTCTTTTTCATTTGTTCCATCCCTTTGTCTTGCTTCCAGTCTCTAACAGTTGTCCCATGTCTGCCTCTCATTAATCTCCATATCATAATTCCTCTCCCTTCTTTAATTGCTTTTTTTTTTGTTTCATGCAATTTCTACTAAGGCAATGTTTTATTTTGTCTCTTCCTATTGGTACTTAGTTAAATCTGACCTCTGTAGTCAGTTCCAGACACTCAAAGCACAACAAATTGATGATCATAACAGTGGTGAAGTCACTTCAGCAGAAGAGAGGATAAAGGAGTAGAGGATGCCTTTGAAGGGACAAACAGGTCAGACATAGGTGGGGGGGCAGAAGAAGAAAACTGGTTATTTCATCATTAAAAACTACATTGACTTTGATGAAGCTACAGAGAGTTTGGGAGCATATGATGAGCATCTGGAATAGTTCCTTCAAAAAATAGTGCATCAGAAGGCAGAAAAATAATTACGCTTCTCTCAATGATTCATGCAAAGATGTTTGCTCTCTGAAAGTACCTCAAGGCACTCATAAAACTAGGAAAACTGAGTTAAATGCTTTTTATTAAACCATTAAGAGATTTTTATTCAGCTAAGAAAAAAATGTCTTCACTGAAGGATACAGATTCTGATCGTATAGAAAATGCCCAGATGAAAACCTGTCTGAATAGATTATTCAAATGGGTTTGGCAGGCAGTTTGCGTCTTGTGTTTCCAGTTTTATCTGCCTAGCCTCAACCCTCTGCATAAAAAAAAATACTCTAGCTCAGGCTTTAGTGAATCTAATGGGTTGGACAACAAGGGATGGTGGCTAGAGGGAAACTTAACAATCCAGCCCCTCACTGAGAGAAATAGCTACAGGAATTTCAGGTTCATCTTTGTTTCTTGAGGCCTGAGAGATTATACCTTAGTAGACAGTAACTATGAATTGTCCCATTTTGTAGATAGAGAAACTGAGGCACAGAATAGTTTAATGATTTGCATTACTGACTCCTAGTTATCCAATTTTTTTTTCTTTTGGTTGAGTAAATGGGAAATAGGACTTTAAAATGTTGATTTCATTTCCTCCCTCCAATCTGATTAGCTGGGTCAGTGGAGTTCCAGATTGAGCTGGGCTTGTATACTACAAGCTACCCCTAATATTCATGACTCTTTGAAAGATAAGTTCTACATACTTAACATGGAGGGGACTACCTGCCATCTAGGGAAGGGGATAGTGGGAAGGAAGGGAAAAGTTGGAAGAGAAGGTTTTGCAAGGGTCAATGTTGAAAAATTATCCATGTGTATGTTTGTATATAAAAAGCTATAATAAAAAATAAAATTTAAAATAAAAAAAGATAAGTTCTGACTCTTCTGCCTGGTGCTCAAGGCCTTACACGATCTGCCAGAGCCCCATCTTTCTAACCTGATTTCACATTACTTTCTTCTATGTACTCTAATGCAAGTTCCTATCAATTCTATGCAGATAAAGTCGAACTTTAGACAATGCTTATGCCCCTGGCTGCTGGTAACTTTGCTGAAATATTCTCTCTATCTCTGTCTCTGTCTCTATCTCTGTGTCTCTGTTTCTCCCCTACCCCTCCACATGTTGGTCACATCCATATACATCATAGATTCCCTTCACCTCCCTGTTTAATACTCACCCATAGTCTTCCCATTCATACTCTGGAGCTGTCTCTCTCTCTCAGCCTCTTTTGCTGTCTGTCTGTCTATCTGTCTCTTGTCTCTCTCTCTGTCTCTATCTCTCTTTGTCTTTCCCCTACTCTCCCTTTTTCATCCTCCTGCCCCTGCTATCTCTTCTTATCCTTTGCCCCCTCTCTGTGTCCCTCTCTCTCCTTATTACATTACTTCTTGTTCATTTATTTAGTTGTGTTTAACTCTTTGTGACTGTGTGGAACATATTGCCATGGAGCATTTTTTGGCAAAAATACTGGACTGGTTTGCCATTTCTTCCTCCAGTGAGATTAAGGCAAATTGGGGTAAGTGATTTGCCCCTTCCCCAGATCAGCTAGTAAGTATCTTAAAGTGAATTTGAACACAGGTCTTTCTGGTTCCAGGACTAACACACTATCCCTGAGCCACCTAGCTGTTTTCATTGTATTCTTGCCTACATTTTAGAGCCCATCTTAAATTGCATCTTTCCATGAAGCCACCCTCAATCTCCTCCTATTTTGTTTTGAATTTCTTTAATGTCTTTATCACATAATATCATTTATTGCCATATTTTCCTTCCAGGCTAATCTCTGACATATTCTGTCTATATCTTGTTTTACATAGTTGTTTATATATTCTTTTCCTCATTAATCTATAAGCTCCTTGAAAATAGGGACTGTTCAAATTGGAACTCTGCTCAAAGGGCTATCAAATTATGCTTACCCTTTGATGCAGCAGTGTCTCTACTGGATCTGTATCCCAAAAAGATCATAAAAAAGGAAAAGTACTCATATGTGCAAAATGTTTTTAGCAGCTCTTTTGGTAGTGGCAAGGAGCAGGAAACTGAGTGGATGCCCATCAGTTGGGGAGTCACTGAATAAGTTATAGTGTATGACTATTATGGAATATTATTGTTTTACAAGAAATTATGAGCAGTCTGATTTCAAAAAAGCCTAGACGCTAAATGAAGTGAGCAAAACCAAGAGAACACTGTACACAGCATCAGCAAGATTTTTTGATGATCAACTGATGCACTTGGCTCTTTTCAACAATGAGGTGATTCAGGCCAGTTCCAATAGACTTCTGATGGAGAGAGCCATCTGCATCCAGAAGAAGGATTATGGGAACTGCATGTGGATCTCAGCATAGTATTTTCACCTTTGTTGTTGTTATTGTTGGTTGCTTCATGGTTGGAAACCATGCTTCCTATGGTTTTTTTTTTCTTTCTCATTTTTTCCTTTTTGATCTGATTTTTCTTGTACAACATGATAAATGTGGCAATATGTTTAGAAGAATTGCACAGGTTTAACCTATATTGGATTACTTGCTATCTAAGGGAGTGACATGGGGGAGAGTGAGGGAACACAAGATTTGCAAGATGAATGTTAAAAACTATCTTTGCATGCATTTTGAAAAATCAAAAGCATAATTGAAAGAAAGAAAATAGGGATGTTTTTTGCCTTCCTTTGTATTCCTAAAACTCAACCCAGTAGGCACATAGTAGGCATCTAATAATGATTGTTGACTTCATTTGACTTGTAGTTATCAAGATTTATGTCTTATCCTCCCATTAGAGTATAAAACAGCATGGGTTGTAACTTTTAAAAATTTTATAACTTTAGCATAATGTTAAACATAGTTGGTGCTAAATAAATGTGTGTTGAATTATATGAATTAAATTATTTTTAAGTAGAAAATAAATAGCAATTAGAATCACACATACCAAGAATTTTACATAATTATTTATTCTCTATGGAATAATACGACTAAAAAATACATGTCTGCTCACCTCTATGGGTATGTGGAGATTGTGTGATCTAGAGGGAACTAAACATTTGTGGCTAAATATTCTTTGTCTTGGCTCCAAAAGGATTTACTCAGAACTAGAACCCCTTTCTCTGGCCACCTGTTGATTGGAAAGATTCTAGTAATTATCCATCTGTTTCAGCTCAGGATTTGGGACTAGTAACAGTGTCCAATTGAACCTCTTTGTCCAGAAGGTAGGGGAGTCCATGGGAGTGTGTGTATACAACTCTACATGTGTGTGCATCTATATTCTGAGTGAAAAAGGGCACAAAATTGGCATCTTCTTGCTAGACCAAGTACAGTTCTAAGAACAGAAATTAATATCTTTTAGAGACTTAAGTGTGAACCATAAGGTGAGGACAGGGAAAGGCAGGAATCTGATTGATTTGTAAATAGGTGGAGCTCCCAGGTTGTTGGTAAGAAACAACCAGCAAAACAGAGATCTATAAACCTTTGAAACAGCTCCATGCATCATGGGGAATGATGCTTAGCGATGGATTAACCATGAGTCTGAGAACTTCACAAAAACAAAGAAGTTTTTATATGTTGCTAGCATTTGGAAAATCCCAGAACCATTTTTGATGGGCAGGGTTGGGGAGGGAAGGGAGAGGTGATTAGGCAGGAGGGAAAGGAGAAGGTGGCAAAATTTAATTTCTCAAAATGATCACCACTGAGGATTGAATGTGGGTTGGAAGAAAGAGCTAGAAGCCAGATGTGATTTGGGAACAGTGAGGGGCAGTGAAGGGGAATAGATTCAATAGAAATTCTGCCCAGATTCTCTGCCAAGCTGAGAAATTGATTTAGGGGATGCTAAGAATGGGATCCTTAGAGGCTCCACATAGCCTTCTGTGGAAAGTTGTGCAGGCTTGGGTCCAGTTTCAAATGATTCCCATGTTTATCTCCCTCTAACTCAAGTCATTATGGGCCAGGCTGCTATGGTGTTGGTACCAGGCTATCCCAAAACTCTAGCAGTGCCTAATATACGTATCATTTAAGGATAAATGAGAAAATGAGTAATTTTCTAAATCCCTTTCCCACTATAAAAATCTGTGCTCTTCACATGAAAGAGCTGGACAGCATTTCTGCCATCATTTATGAGATAAGAGAACATCTCATAAAATCAGCCCCAAAAGGATAGAAGCACAGGGGAAAGGGGAAAATGGAAGAGATAACTGAGTTAGATGGGGGTGGTGTCAGAGATTCATTTGGGGGCTAGTCTTTGAAATGTAAAAGAGGTAATCCTTCAATTTGGCATATGCAATCATTAATAATCATTATGTCTTGCCTTTAATTTCAGAGCATTTTCACATCAATTATCTCATTTTATCCTAGTGTCAACACCCTGAATCTGTTCTCTTCTACTTCAATTTCCACATATGATAATTAGAGATCATGAATCCAAAAGAAAAGTAGTTAGGGCTCTTTTGGAAGGAAAATTAGATTTGGTGTCAGGAGACCAGATCTGAGTCCCAATTCTGGTACTGACCATGAAGGGTGTTAAACTACATGAATTATTAACTTTTTTGGAGATGGTTATCATAGTTCACTTTGGTAGCTTAGTGAAGGTGATAGACTTCTTATAATATGATTCCTGAGTGCATAAAATATATAGGATTATAAAAAACCAATTATAGGGAAATATAATTATCAAAAACATTTGTAGAAAAAAATTTTACAAACTATAGGTTACAAAACCTTGGACTAGAAGAGAAATGTGAAAAGAGTGTTGGCTGAATTTGGAGCAGCAAAGAGATACAGGGCATAGAGTGCCGGGCTTAGATTCATAAGATCTGAGTTCTAATTTAGAATACTTACTACTGCAAAATAGCAATGGTAATAGCATCTCCCTCTCAGGGTTGTTGGTAAATAATAATGGTAATAATGGTAAATAATACTTTGCTCAGTAGGTGGCATATAGTAGATACTATGTAAAGGCTATTTTTCATCATCATCATCATCGCCATCATTGTGATCATCATGATTGTGATCTGGAATCAAAATTCTATTTTGTCACTTTCTACCTGTGGACTTTAAATAACTTCTTTAGGTAGGCTTCAGTTTTCTCATTTTAAAATGAAGAGTAAAAAATAAGAGTAATTCAAATGTATAAAGTGTTCTCATGTTTGCAAAACAATTTTTATAATTTCTTTCTTTGAGTGTCATATCAACATAATGAAGGAGGTGTTTGGGGCATTATCATGACATTTTGCAGATCAAGAAACTGGGGATTTTAGGTTTAAATCTATGATTTTATCATAACCAGAGGTAAAGGGTAGGGTTCTCACAGTTACTGCTAAGATTTAATGGAAAAATAATAAAGGTTTTCTTTTCTTCTCCATTATGTCATAATTTTTGATCTAATCTGGAAGAGGGGTATAGATGGTAGATGAGATTGATAGAAGTCAATATAAAACATTTATATGTCCCCATTCCCCTCTTCTTTTCCTGTTAGAACTGTCTAAATAGTCTCCCTGCCCAAAATACTTAATAATTGATAATAATGAAAATCTTTTAAATTTTGATGTATAGACCTGAAATGTCTCAGTCTTTTCCTTCTGGTTCTTTGTAGTTAATAATCTTCACATTCTAGAGTGCTTTCAAAAGTTTTTCTTGCGGGGGGGAGAGAAGAGAACATGTATTTTAGTTTATTTGACATCTGCAGGTGTTTGGTAAATTTAAAAATTAAAAAAATAATGAAAATGATATTTACATCATATAATTATTTACAATTTATCTCCTACCACCAAATTAAGAAAGTGTTTTTTTATAAATATTTAATTATATACTAATTTCTTTAAAATATGATAAGCTCAGACATTCATTTCTATTCTTCTTCCTGTTAATTCTCTTCCTTAATATGTCTTATTTCCCTAATGACTTCTCTTCTGTCTCTTTTAGTATAGAATTTCTGTTGCCTTTGATTCTCCCAATCATATGAATTAGAGAGTACTGGTAATATTGTTATTGTTGTTCAGTCATTTCAGTCGTATCTGACTCTTTGTTATCCCATTTGGCGTTTTCTTGGCAACAATACTGGAGTGCTTTCCCACTTCGTTCTCCAGTTCATTTTCTGGATGAGAAAACTGAGGCAAAGGGGGTTAAGTGATTTGTCCAGGATCACTCAGCTAGGAAGAGTCTGAGGCTGGATTTGAACTCAGAAAGATGATTCCAGATATGGTGCTCTATGCGCTATGGCACCCCATAGCTGGCCCTGATAATTGTTATTAGCTTCACTTTATAGATGAAGAAATTAAAATCCAAAGCATGTTAATGGTTGAACCCAGGTCTTCTGTCTCCAAATCTGGAGCTCGTTCCTCTTTTATAGGAGAATCTACATAATGCCGTGAAACTCCCTTGTCCCAGGCCTTAAGATTCATTTTTTTCTTTTGTAGAATTGAATTCTGTATGCTATTTAAATTCTGCATAAAGGAGAACTCCCTAGTGGGGCCTTGGAGTTCTGGTCATTGGTTGCAATTTGATGACATGCTTTATATCATGTATCTATTAGTTATTCTGCTTGATGCAAAACAAAACAAAACAAATTGAATTCTACCAAATTGTTGAAAGGAAAAGTATTAGTTTTTCTGTTTTCTCTCTAGAGAAAGCTTAAGTTTGTTTTGCCTGTTGCTTTTGAATATTGCATGTGCTACTATCATTTACAACAGTCATTTGATGATCAGATTGCATGTTTCCTTGTTTGGATAGCTCTGCAGATGGATCAGCATTTGCTCTCATACAGCTGTGCACATCTGGTATGCAGGTGTGTTGTTCAATAGACAACTAGGCTTGCTAACAAAATGATTTCTTTTGGGAAAGAAGACAAGGAATTACCCTTAGGCCAGACACAGTGCTGTCCACGAACACTGGAATTGATTTGTTTCCAGTGATAGTTTCCAAATTGGAATGTTTGGGCAAGTCATTGAGATGCCCCCAGTCAGAAGAATGAAGGGTAACAGCATTAAATCTCTGCTAGGCTTGTGCCAGGCAGTGGGTGGAGAAGGTACAATTGAGCTATTATTTTATTGATTAAATAAGCTGGAGGGCTCTTAACTAAACGGGCTAGAACTCTGATAAATATTACTGCTATATACACTATAGAAATTATAGGGGCTCTGTACACTCTAAATTTCAATCATTTTTATGCTGGTCCTGGTTAGAGACTAGAGAAGAAATATTGTAAAGGAAGAAGAGAAAATACAGAGAGATAAATAGACAGAAAACTATAAAAATGAATAATGGGAAGACTGCTTATTACCTATACGACCTTGAATAACTCATTTATATTCCCAAGAACTCAGTTTCTTCATCTGTAAAATAAGGGGAAAAGTTGGACTAGATAGACTCCGAGGTCCTTCCAGGCCCAAATCTATGATTCTATGAAAACAGAAAAGGAGAAAGGGGGAGAAAAGCAAAAGAAATCACAGGCATTTGAGAGATGGGGAGATGGGGAGATAAAGAGGCATACAGAAGGACTGTGTCTATGTGTAGGGCTTAGCGACATGAGATATCATCAGATGTTGTGTGATGAGTGTGACTAGAGCAGGGACCATCCCCAAATGGGATGAGGCACAGATGGAACACTGCAATTGATGAAGCTGTCTCAGCCGAGACTTGATATACATTAACTTACTTGTAGAATTTCCGAGATAGAGAAAGAGGGATATGATAAGGGATTTTGAAAGAAAATTAGGATGTAGGAATGGCACCTGGGATGAGGAGGAGATATAATTAGGAAGATTTTCACTTTCTCCTTCTTCTCCCCTCCCTGCTGTGAAAAAAAAAAAAACAGAATTTTATAATGCTGCTGCTATTCAATATGGACAATGGAAATCTGTTCCCATGTCTCCATAGGGACTCGAGGCACATTTTCTCGATTCTCTTGATTTTTGGAAAGTGATGACTGTTTTCAACCATAGCAGCTGATTTGTCATGTTCCAGTATCTGTGAAGGAAGCCTCAGCATATTCATTTCCTGTTATCTCTTGCTGACATTTGTGAGGCAATATTAATGACCTAACTTTGCATGACCAACACCTGTAGCAAGTCTTAAGCCCTGTCTATCACTGGTTTATAGAACCATTCACTAAGACAGAAGTAGAGGAGGACTAAGGAAGGAAGGAAAAAAAGAAGGCAGAGGGGAAGGAAGGAAAGAAGAAAGAAGGAAGATAAGGAAGGAAGGAAGGAAGGAAGGAAGGAAGGAAGGAAGGAAGGAAGGAAGGAAGGAAGGAAGGAAGGAAGGAAGGAAGACGGGAGAGGGGAAGGGAGGAAGAAAAAAGGAAGATAGAAAGGAAAGAAGGGAGGAAGGGAAGAAAAGAGGGAGAGAGGAAGGAGAGAAGGAAGGAGAGAGGAAGGAGAGAGGGCAGGAAGAAAGTCAGAAAGGCAGGCAGGCAGACAGGCAGGAAGGAAGGAAGGAAGGTAAGAAGGAAAGTAGGAAGGAAGGAAAGGAGGAAGGAGGATTTATGAAGTCATTACTAAGTGCATAGGACCTTACACATATTTTCTCATTTGATCTTCACAACAGCTCTAGGAAGTAAATGCTATAATAATTCCCATTTTATATTTGAGGAAACTGAGGCCTTCCGAAATTAAATGGCTTTCTTTAGGCTCATATAACTAGTAAGTGTCTGAGGCTGGATTTAAACTCAGATTTTCCTGATTCCAAGTCCAGAACTCTGTCCACTGTGTCACCTAGCTGGCTCAAGTGGACTCCACTGTTATTCCAATAGGGGTAAAACTTTTCTTTTTAAAAGGTTGAAATTTGTTGTTAGAATAATAGACGGCTATGTCTCATTTAAACTGGTATCCATTTTCTGATATTACTATGCTTTCCCTTGGTCTATTTCAGTTATTTTGCTTGACACTACAATTTGAGGTTAAGCAATGGAAACAGCATTTGCATCCATCAGGAGTGGGGCTCAGTTGGAATGCTGCTGAATGAATGGTTGCAAAGTAATCTTAGGTAGAACAGAGCTCTAGGTGATTGATGGTTTAATAGTACGATACATCCCTTTCATGTGTTCTGATACAAGGGACCTATCAGAAAGGGGCATGCCCTGTTACTGAGTGGGAGAAACAGAACAGAGAAAAAAAAAGAAAATGGAAGACAGTATAAGAAAACATTAACATGTTAGGAGTGGAGGAAGATAAAAATTGGCCAATAGAGAAATAGAGAATTGGTTATTTGGAGTTCATAGGAATAGAGATGGCACATAGAGATGCTGTCATTAGGGTTGCTCTTACACGGTTTTGTATGAATGATATACTTCCCTGGTACCCGCAAATCCCATTTCTTTCTCTTTTCAAGACATTCATCCATATTTTCAAGGAGGAGGAAGGCTTGAGGACCTGTTAATGCCATTAACAGCGGGACATAAGATGAGAATTAAAATCTGAAGAGATTTTGAGAGTCTCAAGCATTGGACTGAAAAAACTTTCACTGAAAGGTGAAATTCATTAGGAATAAATGTAAAATCTCATGCTTGAGTTAAAAAAAATCCCAAATACCGGCTAAAGCAAGATGAGAGACAAGTTTGCCTTAAAACGATCTCTGGGTTTTAGTAGATATAAAATCAGTTGTGATATGGCAGCCAAAAAAAAAGACAATAAATTCAGTCTTTGGCTACATTAACAAAAATGGACTTTCTTAAGATCATAGGAGTATAGGTTTAGAAAATGATATAGTCTCTCTGTACTCTACCTTGTCTCACACTACCTGGAATTTGTATTTGGTGATGAAGCTAAGGAGAGTTAAGTAAAAAATGCCAACTGAATGGTGTGGGCTTTAGGTTCATGCTAAGCCCAGTACCTGGCATATAGTTGGTGGTTAATAAATATTGATTGATATTTCCCAACTGTTAGTCAAAGGATATAAACAGACAGTTTACAGATGAAGAAATTAAGGCTGTTTCTAGTCATATAAAAAAAGTTTTAAATCCTTGTTGGAGAAATATAAATTAAGACAACTCTGAGGTACTACTTCAAACCTCTCAGATTGGCTAAGATGGCAGGAAAAAATAATGATAAATGTTGGAAGAAATATGGGAAAACTGGGACATTTATGCATTGTTCTATAAGAAATAATGAGTAGCCTGAAAAGCCTGAAAAGACTTATATGAAAGGATGCTGAGTGAAGTGAGCAGAACTAAGAGAACATTATACACAGTAACAAAAAGATTATGTGATGGTCAACTGTGATGGACTTGGTTCTTTCTAACAATGCGGGGGTTCAAAGCAATTCCAATAGACTTTAAATGGAAAATGCCATCCACATCCAGGGAGAGAATTATGGAGACTGAATATGGATCAAGTTTAGTATATTCACTTTTTTCTTTCTCCTAGTTTGTTTTTTCTCTTTTGGTCTGGTTTTTTTTAGCATAACATGACAAATATGGAAATATGTTCAAAATGATTGCACATATTTAACCTATAGCACTGTCTTGGGGAAGGGGAAGGAAAGGGAAGGAGGGAGAAACATTTGGAACACCAAGTCTTACAAAAATGAATGTTGAAAACTATCTTTACATGTATTTGAAAAAGTAAAATACTATTAAAAATTAAAAATAAATATTGACTGAATGATAGTTTCATCTGAATGACACAATAAAAATCACAAGCATTAAAAGATCAGGGGAAAATAGACCAAAAATTAATTGGAAACTAGATAATCTAATCCTCAAGAATGAATGAGCGAAACAACAAATCATAGACACAATCAATAACTTCATCCAAGAGAATGACAATAATGAGACAGCATACCAGAATTTGTGGAACGCAGCTAAAATGGTTATTAGGGAAAATTATATATCTCTACATGCTTACTTGCATAAAAGAGAGAAAGAGAAGATCAATGAATTGGGCTTACAATTTAAAAAGCTAAAAAAAGAACAAATTAAAAATATGCAATTAAATACCAAATTTGAAATTCTGAAAATAAAAGGAGAGACTAACAAAATTGAAAGTAAGAAAACTATTGAATTAATAAATAAAACTAGGAGTTGGTTTTATGAAAAAAAAACCAACAAAATAGATAAACCTTTAGTGAATTTGATTAGAAAAAGGAAAATCAAATTGTTACTCTCAAAAATGAAAAGGGAGAACTTTCCACTAATGAAGAAGTTAGAGCAATAATTAGGAGTTATTTTGCTCAACTAGATGTCAATAAATTTGACAATCTAAGTGAAATGGAAGAATATCTATAAAATATATATATAGCCCAGATTAACAGAAGAGGAAATAAAATTTTTAATAGTCCCATTTAGAAAAAGAAATAGAATAAGCTATTAATCAACCCCAGAAGAAAAAAATTTCTAGGGCCAGATGAACTTACATGTGAATTCTAACAAACATTTAAAGAATAACTAATTCCAATTCTATATAAACTATTTGAAAAAAATAGGGAAAGAAAGAATCGTACCAAATTCCTTTTAGGACATAGATATGGTGCTGATATCTAAACCAGTTTGGGTGAAAACAGAGAAAAAAAATTGTAGACCCATTTCCCTAATGAATATTGATGCAAACAAATCTTAAATAAAATATTAGCAAAGAGATTACAGAAAGTCATTCCAACGATAATACATCACGACCAAGTAAAATTTATATCAGGAATGTAGAGCTGGTTCAATATTAGGAAAACTATTAGCATACTTGACTATGTCAGTAACCAAACTAACAAATATCATATGATTATCTCCATAGTGTCCTGTGAAGGCTGATGAAAGGAATTGAGGGTGCTTAACTGGAGAAGAGACTCAATGTGGATATGTCTTCAGGTGTTTGAAATAAATACATGGAAGAGAAATCTAAGTTATTCCTTTTGGCCTTAGATAGAAGAACAAGAAAAAGGGATAGGAAATGAACAGAGACTAATTTAGGCTTAAAGTCAGGAAAATCTTTTAAAAAATTAAAGCTGTTCAAAAGGAAAGCCTTCAGAGAACTATGGAGACAAAGCATAGTGTTTTCATCTTTTTGTTGTTGTTATTGTTTCTTTGTTGGTTTGATTTTTTTTTTCTGTCTTGTGCTTTTTCTCTCTTTTGATCTAGGTTTTTTTTTCAGCATGATGAATATGGAAATATGTTTAGAACAAATTGCACATATTTACCTATATTGGTATATTGGGGGAGTGGAGAGGGAGAAAAAATTTGAACATAAGATTTTGCAGAAGGGAATGTTGAAATCAACTTTGCATGTGTTTGTAAAAATAAATACTATTTGAAAATGAAATAAAGGAAAGCCCTCTAACAACTTCTCAATGTTTCAATGATCTAGGACATTCCCTCAGACTGTAGATGAACAGAAGGTGCTGACCTGCCTTGGTAGTGGATTAGTTATTATTCGAATTTATTAAAGTGCCTATTATGTACTAGGCACTATATTGAATTAAGGACCTACTATATTCCAGACATAATCTTAAATTTTGGGCATAAAAAGAAAAGGCAAAACAAACAAACAAACGGTCACTATTATCATGAAGCTCATAGCCTAATGGAAGAATTTTCTCACCATGGAGTTCACAGATCTAATCCCTCTCCTTACCCAAAAGAGTAATGGACTGTCTTGAGAGGTTGTTAGTTCCCTCCAGTGGAGTTCATCAAACATAGTCTATGTGATGACTCAACAGGCATTAACCAATAAATGTTTATTGTACTTTATTATAGATATTAGTGGAGGTTTCTTTCATATATTGCTTAGAGTAGATAGCTTCCAAGATCCCTTTATACTCTCAATTCATCAGTTCTGCAATTCTGTAATGAGAAAGGAGAGCATTAGGTTAGGGAGCTCCACCCAAGACATAAAGGGACAAAAATGACACAGGCAAATTTGGAGACATTCTGAAGAGAATGGATTATTTTGGCCATAGAGCATGCCCCAAGGAGGCTATAAAATGGAATTATAGAACAGACTTTTCAGCTATGCCATCCTGAGACTGGTGCTCACCTCAGAGCAGTTCTGTATCATATTATGGGGGGAGGGAATCATATCTGCAAATTTTAATGGGGATTGATAATTTCTTCTTTCCTATTCCACCTTTCCCAGAAAAGAACAGAATGTGTCCCTCAGATCTTTTTTTGTCCTCAAGACTCTGAAAAAACAAAATTCTGCATCTGAGATTTCATAATATCCTTTCCATTTTGACCTATAGTAATTTTTGTATTTAATTTTTTTTTTGCTACTATGGATTTTATAGCTTTGAGAACAATCACATCTCCCGAGCTAGTGAAGCTCTGGATGCCAGATGTCCCACAGAGACTAACTCCATCGGCAGTGAGGTGAAAGTAGTATAGTTATCTGAGAGGGAGGCCATATGGCTGCAGAGCTCTGAATAGCAGCAGTAACTTTAACAGCTCTCCTACTCCTCTGTAACAGGCTCCTAGTGATTCAGTCAGACACGCTGTTCTTCCTTTCATTCTGACATGGATTTACTGTGAGATTTTTTCTCATGTGTCATCCTTTCTCTCTCTCTCTCTCTCTCTCTCTCTCTCTCTCTCTCTTTCTGTGTGTGTGTGTGTGTGTCTTTGTGTCTCTCTGTCTGTCTCCATCTCTCTGTCTCCCCCATCTCTGTCTCTGTGTCTCTCTCCTCCCTCTCTATCTCTCTATGTATCTCTCTGTCTCTTTCTCTGTTTTTTTTCTTTCTCTGTCTCTGTCTTTCTGTGTATCTTTCTCTCTCTCTCCCTGCCCTTTTTCTCTGTCTGTCTCTCTGTCTCTCTTTCTGTTTCTGTGTCTCTGTCTCTGTCTTTGTCTCTTTGTCTCTCTGTATGTCTCTGTCCCCTTCTGCCTTATGTCTCACTCTCCCCCATCCTGTGTCTCTCTTTGTGACTTTCTGTCTGTCTCTTATGTTTATGTCTTTATCTCTGTCTTCCTCCCTTCTCCCCCAACTTTGTCTCTTTCTCTCTCTCCCCTCCTCTGTCTCCGTCTTCTTTCTGTATGTGTCTCTGTCCCTCTTCCTCTCCCTGTCTCTCTCTGTGTGTCTCTTCCCTCTCTCTTTTTCTCCTCTCTCTTACAACTCTTCCCCCCATCTCTCTCCTTTTATTATTATCTCCCTGTCTCCCTGCTTTTATTCTCTCTCATATTCTCTCTCTGTCTCTCTTCTTCTCTCTTTGTCTCTTTCCCTCCACCAATATCTTTCACTCGGTGTTTCTAGCTGTCTCTCTGTCTTTCCCCTTGTTTCTATCTGTCGGCCACCCCATACCTGTCTTTCTCTATTTCACTTTCTCTCCCTTTCTCCCTCCTCTCTCTGTCTCCTCCATCTTCTATTCTCTCTTCTTTATACTTTTATTTCTATCTGAACCCCTCTCTTTTATCTATTTTCTAATTTGATTGGATTTATTTCTTTTTTCTTCCTTTCATTTTTCTTCTTCTCCCTCTAGTTGTTATTGCCTTTAATTTTTTCTCCCTCTAGTTCTTATCCTAATTTCATATCTTCACCTCAATCTTACAGCCATCTCCCTTCCCTTTCTCTCTCCTCCAATTTCTTTGCTTGCTATCCTTTTTTCTCTCTTCTTTTCCTTTAATCTATTTCTTCCTTTCCCTTTCTTCCTATCTTTATCTTACTTTCCTGTTTCTCCTGTCTTCTTCTCATCCTTCTTCCTTTCTCTCTTCCCTCTTTTTATTTTCTGCTTCTTCTATTGGTATCCTGCTTTCCCCATCTCTCTCTCTTCTCTGCCTTTGATTTCTTTCTTCTTTTGCTTCTTGCTTCTTTCCCTCTCTCCCTTCCTGTCTTTGCACAGCACAGCTGGGTTCTCTGGGGATGAGGTTGTTTGGGCTAGAGTTAGATAGGCACAGGTGGCACCAGCAGCTGCAAGTTCTTCCCATTCATGTGGGTAAACAGTAAACATTATATTAAAATATTCATCACTAAAGGTCTCTGTCTGAATGTTAATCTGGGGAGGAAGTCGATTCACAGTCTCTGACACTGGGCTCCCTGGCCGTTGCTGCCGACACTGACGATGTGATTTTGCAGCCAAGTGTTTAGGAAAGGTAGGAACAGCATTGATTCTGCATCTGCTTTATGGGTGATAGACTGCGGGGCTTCCTTGCCAGGCAGCCTGCCCATCAGTCTGCTGAGATGTTTATGTAGCACCCGTCACTGTAGCTGAGTGGTGACTGGGTGTCAAGCTCAGGCTGACCCATGGAGTGAGGAAACCTGACATTCCGTTTCCCGCTGAGTGTTTATCACCTTTGCATTTTTGTGTGGGTGAGTGCTGAATGCTAACAAGTCACATCACGTGGATACTGAACATCATGCATTGGTTCACTGGATACACACACTGGTAGACTTCTGGGTTCCCCCATTTGAACTCAGAGGAACTTGTGATATGATGCATGATGATCCCAGAACAGAGTGTACATCCAGCTGCTTCCATGGGACCATTGGTGTCCCACAGAGTTGAAGGGACATCTATTCCCATTGAGCTAGAGTTGTGCCCATGAAGGAAGTTATAAGATATTCTTGAATTCACCCAAGCCTGAATCTGCATGGTGGTACCCATTTTATGCATAAGGAAACTGATGATCAGTGGTTATTCTCCTATGGCTGATGCATGGCTAATCCATAGATCTGAAGCTGAGTCTACTGAAACAGTAGAGTTATAGAACCAGGAAGACCCTTCAAGTTCAGCCTCGGACTCTAGCTGTCTGATACTGGGCAATCTCACTTAACCCCTGTTTGCTTCAGTTTCTTCATTTGTAAATTGAGGATAATAATAGCTTTTTAAAGTTGTTATGAGGATCAAATAAAATAATGATTGCAAAGTGCTGTAGCGTAGTGCCTTGCACAAAATAAGTGCTCTATAAATGTTGGCTATTGTTGTAATCATGATTATTAGAGGTGGTAGGGATGGTAGGGGTGGTAGTAGTAAGAGCAGTAGTAGTGGTGGTAGTAATAGTAGTAGTAGTAGTGGTGGTGGTGGTGGTAGTAGTGGTAGTAATAATAATAGTAGTGGTTGAAGTAATGGTGGTGGTGGTAATAAAAGTAATATTAGTAGCAATAAAAGTCTAGAATTGTTTCTACTATCATATGCATAGGGCAGACAGCTTCTCAAATCCCATCTACTTTATTGTAGCCAGGTGAGCACCCACAAGAAAATAATATGATCCAGAGTATTTCCTCACATGATTTCACAGGCTATCCCTTATATTTGGAATTTATCCTTTACTAGCTCTATCTCTCAGATTCCCTAGTTTCCTTTAAAGCTCAGACTGAGCTCCACTATCTACATTAAGACTGTTCTGATCTCTTCACAACTAGTGGCTCCCTCACCAATTTTTCTGGTATTTATCTCTCTATATAGTTGGGCAGCTAGATGGCACAAAGGATAAAGTTCCAGGCCTGGAATCAGGAAGACAGATTTTCCTCGGTTCAAATCTAATTTCAGATACTTTCTAGATGTGTGACCCTGGACAAATCACTTACCTTGTTTGCTTCAGTTTCCTCATCTATAAAAAGAGCTGGAGAAGGAAATGGCAAACCATTCTAATATCTCTGCTAAGAAAATCCCAAATGGGTCTTGAAGGGCTGGAAACAACTGAACAACAACAATCTCCTGATGTGTGCTTCATTTTGAGTTTCATACCCCTGGCACCTAGTCCAGTGCCTGGAAAATAGCAGGTTTTGTCAATTGATGTATATGTATTTTTTGTGTGTACATGTTTGTCTCTCTTGATAGAACATAAACTCCTTAAAGGCAGGACTTTTTCATTTTGGATTTTATATTTCTAACATTTAGTAGAGTAGGCTCTTAATAATGCTTATTGATCAATTTATTGGACATTCATGAAATTCAGAAGAAATAATCTTTTTCCCTGTGGTTTTCCCTTTCAATTCACTTCAATAAACATTCATTAATATAAGTTATTTGAAAACCAATCCTGAATTTGGCACCAAGAAATCTGGATTCAAATCCCAGTTCTGCCACTTAATATCTATGTGATGTTGGACAAGACTTTTAACCTCATGGCCTTAGGTTATTTGGAAAAAAGTCTTGGATTTAGCGACAAGAAATCTGGATTCAGATCCCTGTTCTGTCCTTTAATATCTATGTGATGTTGGACAAGACTTTTTAACCTCACAGCCTTCAGTTTCAATTTGCAAAGTGAATGATTGAAGAAGATGGTATACAAGATCCCTTCCAACCCAGATCTTGTGATCCATAAATATCTTTTCTAGCTCTAAATCTAAAATCCTATGACTTATTGTGAGCAAGGTGCTTTGCCAGTAGCTAGGGAGTTAAAGCTGAAAATCTGCAATTGCTCAGCTTACATATATACATACATACATAAACACATATATGCATATAACATACATATATGGACATATCATATGTATCATTTCTCCTAGGTCAGCCACTGCAAGATTTGTGCTCATCTTCTTGATGTCACATTTAGAGTTCTAGTCATTAAACTAACCAGCCGTTTGTGTTTTATAAATTTTAAAGTGCTTTGTTCCTTAAACCACAACTGAGCCACAGCCAGTCATGAATGGTTTCAGGAAGAGAGAAGAAAGCTTTGTGATTGTGGAGAATTGAGGAGAAAAGAATAAGCAGAAGCACCTAGCTGAGAAAGAAACAGCGACCCAAAAGTACAGTCAACAACTAATGCTTAGAGGAAACAAAAAAAGGACATAAAGGAGACATAACTTGGGCATAAATAGAAAATCCCAAATGGAGAGTGAATGGAAGAACTGAGAACAAGGGAAGAATTGACAAGGCATGAAGAAAACACCATAGGGAGTGAAAAGACCCCCTATGAATGTGATGATTGTGGGGAAACTTTTTGTCAGAATGAAGCACTAAAAAGGCACTGAAAAAAATTCATAATGAATATGTGGACTGAGTTACTTGATCTGTTTCTGAGATCTAATCTTATAATTCCTCCCAAATGACAGAAAACCCTCCCCCAGCAAAGAGGAGAAATGCTTTTAGAGTGTTTAATGTTAGGCATCTAGGTGGCACCGTCTATAGAGTGCTGGATCTGAGGTCAGAGAGAGCCGAGTTCAAATCCAGACTCAGAAAATTTGTAGCTGTACCATCTGGGCAAGTCATTTAACTTCTGTTTTCCTGTGCTTCTTCAACTACAAAGTAAACTGGAGCAGGAAATGGCAAGCCATTCTAGGATCTTTGCCAAGAGTCTGTGAGAAGAAAGAGGAAATTTGCCTTAGGACTCAAGGACATGGTGGATGGGAAAGAAGTCAGGCATCCAGCCAAATCAATTTAATGTGCAATTATTAAGCTCTTACTATGTGTCAGACCCTATGCTAAGTGCTAGAGTTTTTTGCCCTCAAAGTACATGCATTATAATGGAGGAAGATAATACATAAAAGGAAATGAAAAATGGTACAGAGGAATTCAGAATTTGATTTATGTAAGTATAAGGAAATCATAATTCCTATGTAGGTGATGATGGTTTTGTCCTGGTCCATGAGTATAGGTGCTAACTACTCAGTCCTGGGTTCTTCAGTCTTCAGTTGCTAAATTCCACCCATTCCACCCACACCCACACCCCGAAATCTAGTCTGCAGAAAGGTTCAGGCTGAATGCAAACTTATCCCTCTTGTCCACTTAACCATTGGTTGATTTAGGAGAGTGGGGCTATATCCGCTGTCTATCTTAGATTTGTAAAAATGGATGACTTTTCCTTCTTCAACCTCTTTCTATGGCTGGTATCACTACATTCTTTTCCTTACTTCATTATCCACCATATTTTAGCTTGGAGAACCCAGACACTAGGGTCTTTCAATGAACAAGAATAAGTACAGGACCTCAGACACCAAGCCCAACCAGCATTAATAAGGAAAACAGCAAATAGCAGTAGTAGCAATAACAATAACTAGTATTTATATAATGCCTAAAATTTGTAAAGCACTTGACAACGATGATTTCATCGTTCAGTAGATGCTATGTGATCCCTGTTTTATAGATGAGGGAACTGAGGCTGAGAGTGGTTAAGCAATCATCCAGGGTCATACAGCAAGTCAGTATCTGAGGGAGGATGTAGACTCAATCAGGTATTCCTGATTCAAAGCACAACCTTCTACTGCACCATCTAGTTGGCCATAAGCTAAATGTATACTCCATTAGCCTGGTATTGTCTGAGTGTATATCATCTTTACCTACCCACCATCTTGGATATGAGACAAAGATACTGTCAACAAGAATAAACATAGGCAGGACTAGAATTTTTCTTCCAAGTATTTACTGACTTCGATGATTGATCTACAATAACTTCCCTGTAACAGTAACATCTAGAGTAACTAATCCTTCTTCCATGATATTTGCAGAAAGAACCTTCTGTCATTACAGGCTCTTGGAGGATGGGAGCTCCTAGAGCTGTCTTTTTGGTGACTCTTTTGGTGACAAAATCCTAACACTTTTCCTTGGGGTCCCTGTGATTCAGAAATGCTGTGTACCAAGGTGAATCCCTCCCCCTTCTCCTACTGTCCCCTTCATCACCATCTCATTCTTTCCCAAGACCCTATCCTGCTCTTCCCTCCCTTCTATTATCAACAAATTTCATTTTGTCCTAGCCTTGTCTTCTTCCTATCTGCTTGCACTCACAGAAACTCCATTCAGGCCCTCCCTCCTCTTCCCATCTCAAAGCCCTAGACCAGGAGAAGTAGGCATGCTGTTTACTCTTCCCTTTCTTATTCACTCTCTCCATCTCTTCCTGTCATTCCATCTCTTCCTTTACAATTCACTCCATCTGGAGAGATTGTTTTTTCTAAATCTTTTTAATAATGGCCCATCATTCTTCAAGCCAAAATCTTTCCTTTTCTCAATGACTTCAGTAATTAGAATACTGCTGACCTCTCATTCTGTACTTGGGGACTTCAATATATAGGTCAGCCTCCACTACCCTCAGGTCCTCATAGTAGAGTCCAGTTTCCTCTTGATAGTCACATGACTGTATGTATCTGCATCCTCATTCTAATTCACTGACCCAGAGGGATGGTCATATTTTTTATTTCAGCACCACCCTCAGTAGTGTTATGATACTGAGTTCTTCAATTCTCCTGTGATTGTTAGCTATCCCCTGCTTCAATTCTCTTAAACTTCTTTTTCATTTTCCAGTTCTTCTACATCTTCCTATTCTCTCAAGCCCAATACACCAGTCCAGGTCTCACTTGCTTCTCTTTCAATCTCTTTCTCTTTATCTAATTGTTGCTAATACTTTGCCAAGCAGCAACCATGAAACAGACTGACTAATCATTCACCATCTCTACTCCTACTCATCTGGTATTGAACACCACTGGAGGAAGTAATCCCACCATGATTAACCAGCCCAATATAAATATATTGATTAACTACAATTAAGCCTTACTGCTATGTATTGATACTTTGATCCTTTTATAGTTGGTGCTCCATAGCATCTATATCACTTCCCATGAAAGCCATTTTAAATCTTTTCCCTCTCTCCTTGAGTTGTGGTCCTTCTTATATTATTTCTTACTAGAGCACCCACTCTTTTAATTTATTGGTAGAATTGAGTCCATCCACCAAGAGTTGCTGCTTTCCCCTTATTCTATACCTCAAAACTATTCAGCATGATCCTCATTTTCTCCTCCATTCAAGTGTTTGAGGTGGCCTTGTATCAATGCAATCCAATCCTATCCTTGATTTCTTTAATGGTATCCGTTACACCATTTCTCCTGTGAAATTCCTTATTTGTAATATGTAACAGCCTGCTAATATCCACCATGTGCACCTCTCCACTGCCCTCTGGTATAATCTTCAACTTAAATTCTTTGGAGACTAGTTAATATTTTGTGACTCATTCACATATGTCAGCATCGCCAGAAAAAAAAAATATTGTACTAAAAAGACAGGCCTTTGTTTCAGGGAGAAGCTTAGGTTCATTAAAACAACTGCTCAGTTTCTTAAAGAGAATGCTGCCCACTCTCCTCCTGCTGTTCAGTTCAAGACCAGGCATATTTTCCATTTGCAATATCTTTCCAATATTCATATACACACAGGACTCTTCTATGGGTGATCTATTCAGTTGCATATCATACTGCCTCAATAGTCATCCCTCATCCATGTGGTTTTCCTACATGGGTAGTCAGGCTGAACTCTTTTGAGTGGTCCTTTATCTCATAACGAAATCATGGCACTATTCTCAGGTTTGATGCAATTAGCCCAATGCCATCTACAAAAAAGGAATATCAAAGGGGGTCTTTTGCCGCATAGGGTAGTTTTCTTTGATTTAAAGTCCTAATTAGGCAGTTCTCCTTGGTGGAGTCAAGGATTGTACACGTGATAAAGGCTTAACAAATATTTGTTGAATTTATTCTCAATGCATTATTCTCTTCTAGGTTTTTGACAATTTATGAAGACTTTGAAATGTTTTTATATGTAGAGAAGTTCAATTAAGAGATCCATAGTTTCTGGCCATTTTCTTTTTATATTAAAATGGATACTTTCTCTTTAGGAGTATCTAGTAAGATCTTTACATGTTCTAAAATAAATGGTAGCTGGTCTCTGTGCTGTTTAATAGTTTGAGGCTTAATTAATAAGGACCTGCTGGTTTAAATACATTTCATTAATTACAATAATCTTTTTTTAGGTCTTCCTTTTACTCTTTCTTTTGTCCCCAAAAGTCTATGTTGATAAATTACATATGTCTTCATTAAACTGTATGGGAACTTGGTATATAGAATTACTTAATCTACAAAATAATTACAAATTAAAGTGCCAGTTGGCTTGCTTTCTTCTTGATGAACACCCTATGCCAAACTTATATACAGTATATAGAGTGGTGGACATGGAGTCAGAAACACCTGAATTCAAATCTAGCTTGAAACAGTTACAGGCTTATGACCCTATGTAAGCTATGTAACCTTTGTCTATCTTAGTTTCCTTACCTATAAATGGGGATAATAATACTACTTACCTTACTGGGTTATTGTGAGGATCAAAAAAGATAACATTTGTAAAGCATGTAGCATAGTGTTGGTACATAGTCAGTGCTTAATAAATAAATGTTTGATCCCTTCTCCCCTTATGCTCCCAAAGCTATACCTAGAAATTTCAGTGCTACCGGCAAAATCAATTGAATAAAGGATAGAGACAATAGTGTAGTTGGGTGCAATCATCAATCATTTTGACAGAAGGGGTAGCTTATCCCCAGAGCCCAGTTCACATTTTAAGACACATATAATAAAAGGGTTATGGCAGTAGATAAGAGAGATGTGGTGAAGAGGAGACATAACCTCACAAGTGGGGGTACAATGCAATTAGATCTTGGGGATGATAGTCTTATGATAAATGACAGAGAGAAACAGAGAGAGACAGAGAGAGAAACACACAGAGACAGAGAAAAGGAAGAGACAGAGACAGAGAGGGACACACAGAGAGAAATATAGAGAGATAGAAAGACAGAGATGGGGAGGGAGAGAGACACAGAGAGATGGAGAGATAGAGAAATAGAGACAGAAACAGAGAGGAATAGGGAGAGAGAGACAGACAGAGACAGAGAGATAGAGAGAAAAAAGAAATACAGAAGGACAGAATTGGAGGGGGGAAAAGAAGACAGACACACAGAGAAAGAGATAGAGATAGAAAGAGAGACAAAGTAAGAGAAAGACAGAGAAAGAGAGACAGACAGAAAAACAGGAGAGAGAGAAGCAGTGAAAGAGACAGACAGACAGAATCAGGAGAGAGAGAGGGAGGGAGAGAGAAAGAGAGAGAGAAAGAGAGAACGACAACTGGGCCTGAAGTCAGGAAGATTCATTTTCCTAAATTCAAATCTGTTCTCAAATACTTATTAGCTGTGTGACCCTGGAGAAATCACTTAGCCCTGTTTGCCTCAGTTTCCTCATCTGGAAAATGAACTGAAGAAGGAATTGTCAATCCAATATCTTTGCCAAGAGAACCCAAAGTGGATTCATAAAGAATTGAATATAATTGAAAAATGACTGAACAACAACATTATATAATATGCACATATACACACACATAGAACTAGGTCATTTCATATATTACTAGAGAGTAAAAGTATCTATCGTCAATCGATTGGAACCTTGTCCCAGGATACCAATTATAATAGATACAACCTTTGCCCTATAACTCAATTTACACACACACACACACACACACACACACACACACACAAACACACACATTGTATATTCATATCAAAGTGCCTTTAACCTCTGTACTATTTTGGTTTATAAAAACCTTGAGCATCAGCCACTCTGACATCATATTATCATTTCTTCCCCCTCCCAAAGTTTTTTTCAATTCTGGAATCATAATCAGATTAACTATGCATCTTTCCACTTTGTTTCCATTCACTATCCTAGTAACATTTCAAATCCACGTATTCCTGTCTAGTCACTACTCTCTTATGTGTGTTGTTTCCCTTTATTAGAATGTAACTTCTTTGAGAATAAGAAATGTCTTTTTTTGCATTTCTATCCCCAATGCTTAGCACAACACTTGGCATATATTACACAATTAAATAATTTGTCATCCACCTATCTATCCATCCATCCTTTCATCCATCCATCCATCCATCCATCCATGCAACTATCCATCCAACCATCCATCCACTATTCCTTTGGTAGTGCATTTACATTTTAAAGGGCTGTTTCTAGAAGCACAATGGCAATGAATCTTCTGGATGGCTTTAGATAGAGGGCTGGCAGTGGAAACATGATAGTGGAAACAGGAGATGAAATTCAGTCTAAGGAGTTAGGAGAGGAGAGATACAAAGATGGGAGGGCAAGCTCTCTCAGGTGTGTAGAAAAACCGCACTTGAATTGGGGATTCCCCTTCCCTGAATCTCTTTATCTGGACACTAATTGTGCATCTGCTTAGACATGCTCTCTTTCCTCCCTCCTTCTCTTTAAGAGTCCTTCAGGGGGAAAAAAATCATACTTCAAACCTAATTTTCCAGGACAAGTGCTTTTATGGCTAGCACTCCCTTGCTTTCTCCTCTACTTCTCCCTAGCATCTGGCTTGTAGTAGCTTTAGGTCCTGACTCCCAAAGGCCACACGTTCTTGAGCCAATGAGACTTGTCTCACTGCCTTTCTCCCCTTCCAGCCCATCACATTTGACTTCATTAATCTGAAATGCAAAAGACCAGGTAGAATGGAGCTTTTTGAATGAAGCAGGTGCAAATCATCTGACATTCTTACTGGTTCACAGCAAAGGATCTTGGGGTCTGGAGAACTACACTCATTTCCCATTATATTCTCTCAGACCAGTTGATATCAATTTAACAAGGTTTTACTGTAAAGGGTGATCAAATAGGCGGTTGTCTTGAGTGGAGGCTGTAAGCCAAATATCCCAGATGCCCGAGGCAGCTGCTATTGGGGATCTTATAAAAGGAGTCAGATCTCAAGGCATGCAAAACAACCTCCCACTAGGACCACAGAGGGCCTAAGCATTTAATTTTAGTCCATTAACAAGATCATCAGACATTTACTTTGTTTCCTTTGTCCATCCACTGCTATATATAGATAAGTCGTGATCCTAGTCCTCTCAGGACTTACATTTGGAATGGATTATAGGAACGAGCCTGCACATCTTACATTTACATAATACAAGCTAATATTTTTTTTGTTTTTCAAGGTTCAATGTTATTTTGGCAACAATCCTGTCCAGTATGTAGTGAAAGCATCATTAGTGGTGTCTTACAGATAAAGAAACTGAGACTCAGTGAGGCTCAGTGAGGTAAAGGGATTTGCCTAATATCACACAGCTAATGTCAACACCAGGAGTCAAACTAAAGTGTCTCTCTGTGCTAAGATGATCATATAAAGCCATTTTGACTCTACTCCATTTAAAGAGTGTTTTAAAATTTCTTACTATGTTCAAGGAACAATGACAAAAATGAGACTGAAGGAGCTGTGATTCAACTTGTGAAGGAGAAGTATGGCTATACACAGTGTCATACAAAGTAGGTAGTGAAGAAGATAAAAGAGATCCAGGAATATTTGTCAGTGGAGAACACCTAGTAGCCAGGAGAATTGAATAGCATTTGAGGTGAACACTGAAGGAAGACAAGGAATCTGAAAGACAGGGATGAGGATAGGGGATATTGCAGGTATGGGGATGAAGTGTGTAGAATGCATGGAAATGGGATGCAGAGTATTGATTTGGGGAGCTGTCCAGTGTGTGTAGAATTAGACTACGACAGAGATAATGTGGTAAATGTCTGGCTCAGTAACTTGGAACCAGATTTGAAGGATCTTAAATGCTTAGAGTTTATATTTCTTTTTAGAAGCAATAGGGAGCTCTTGATAGTGTTTGAGCAGAGGAGTGACATGGACAAACCTGTGCATTAAGAAGATTATTTTGGCAAATGTGTAGGAAATGGATTGGAGAGAGGAGAGAGTGGAGGCAGGAAATTTTGTTAAGTGACCCATTTCTAGGAGAATAGTGATAAAGTTTAAGAGAATAGTGATAAAGACCTAAACTTAGGTTGTCATCACAACTTAAAAGAACAGGAGATGGCAGATACAAGGGATGCTATAGAAATGAAGGGTAGGGTTTGGAAGCAGATTGGATGAGGGGAAGGCTAGGAAAGAGAAGTATTAAAGATAACTCTGGTGTTATGAACCAGGATGAATGGGAAAGTGGTAATGTCATCCACAGAAAGAGGGAAGTGTGGATGGAGGTGAAGGAGCAGGTTTAGAAGGCTGATAAGTGCATTTGATTTGATTTAGTGCTGGAAGGGAAGTAAGTTCGAGGACATTTAGTCCAATCTCTTCATCTTGCAGATATGGAAACTGAGATCTAGAGAGACAAAAAACATCATGGGTAGGTATTATGAAATTTGAGATACTCCCATTTTATTGATATAGAAACAGAAGATCAGTAAAAGTTTTACTTCCATATACATCTCTCTCCCCGCAACAAACAAAGGTACTGAACTTCATTTAGCACCAGGCTCCTCTCTTAGGGTCTCTCAAGAGATATTTACTCAGAATCATGCATTGATAGAGTTTCTCCTCCTTATCTGCCCCTATCTGGGGAATTCACAATTAAATAAGACAAAAAAACACTAAAAAATCAGAAATAGATAAAAAGCACAGTCAATATTCCTTTTTAGGTTCCATTAAACATAATAACTGCTGGGCTGAACATGATCTCTCCCCCCTCTCCAAAAGAAAAAAAAGCCAAAACCTTTTAATCATTTGAACATTCAAGTGCCTATTACATGTACACCAGCTTTCTTTTGTCTGTTCTGACTGAAGCTAACATAAGTAGATGAATTTTATTTTTGTTGAATCATTTTTTTCTCAGCTGGTGTCTTCCAATCATGGTGCCCTTTCCTGCAAGAAGAGAAAGTCAAACCCTTAAAAAGGAAAATATTCAGCAGTGGGTTGAAAGTAGAATATATGAACTAGAGGGGAACTTAGATATCATCTGGTTCTAATTTTATTTTTCTTTATTGAGGAAGAAGTCCAGGGAAGACAATTTGCCTAGAGTCACAGGTCTACTTAAAGGCAGAGCTGTAACGATAACCCAGTCCCATGTCCTTTCTACCATACCACTGTGTTCTTACTACATCAATGATGAAGGGGTGGGAAGGGACATCCTAGAAAGCCATGATTACTGTGCAAAGAATGAAGACCCAATATAAAAGTGACTCTTGTCACAAAGACAAAGAAGCATCTTTGCTGAGAAAACAGAGCACAAAAGATACCAATGTTCTTTTCTCAATGCAGTTTCATTCAGGGCTAGAATCTGTGCTGTTGGGAAGATTTCTTATTAAGTGAAGAGTGCTGGATGTTCCAAATCCTACCAGGTCTATTTTTAGATTATAGGAAATTTTCTAGCTTACAGGAAAACATGCTGGATGCTTGGGGATCAGGAGGTACTTCTAGATAGGTACTTTTACTTTGCATTGAAGAAAAGGCTTAAGTCTGGATGCTGGTGCTAAGGAAGATTTGGATTCAAATGAGGATAGGGAGCAGGTTGTCTAGAATGGCAAATTGATGAAGATTCTGTCTCATGCTAGTGCTCTGGTCTCTCCATCCTGATTTCCCTGCTCTTCTCTGCACTCACAAAGCCACCACCATTGCCAAAGCCATCATCACTTTTTACACGGACTATTGCATTATTCATTTGGTTGTTTTCTCTTTCTGAAAATCTCCTTTCCTTTAAGACTCAGCTCAAATACCTCCTTCTTCAAAAGACCTCTTCTGGTCCCCCCTAACTACTCATACTTTCCTCTCTAGGTTTACTGTCCATCTACTCGGGATATATCTTGTATCTATATCTGTTTATATATATATATATATAATTTTGCCTAATTAAAATGCCTAATTGGAATCTTTGAGGGCAGAGATTCTTTCATTTTTAAAATACTTAACAAATATTTATTGGTTATATTAATAAATACTCATTAAGGTCAGGGACCATCATTTTTAAAATGCTTAATATTTAAATAATATTTATTTAGAAGGCAAATTTCATTTGCTTAGTGGTTCTGTCCAAATTGATCTTGGACAAGCCTAAAAAAAGTCACTTTCCTCAACTATTTCAGAGCTGCGGTCCCCTCATTCTCTCTTTGACATAAGATACATCTGATATCAATCACGTTAGTGAAGCAGCTAGGTGACAGTAGAGAGAGGACTGATCTTAGAAACAGGAATTGTTTAGTCATTTCAGTGATGTCTGACTGTGTTCTCATTTGGACTTTTCTTGGCAAAGATATTGAGTCGATTGCCATCTTTTCTCCAGCTTATTTTGTAGACAAACTGAGGCAAAAAAGGATTAAGTGACTTGTCCAGGGTCACCCAGTTAGTAAGTATCTTAGACTAGAGTTGAACTCATGAAGATGACTACAAGCCTAGTGCTCTATCCCCTGCATCACTTAGTTGCCCCTTTGAGTTCAGATCTTGTCAATAAAGCATTTTGGAAACCACACAAAATGCTGAATACTAGCTATCATTTTTTAAAATTTTAAATGCATTTGTGGTATCCAGACTACTGCATTGTACATCTAGTCCAAGAAATCACTAAAGACAGTTGTTGCTGGACACTAAGGACATGTTGATGCTCACTGGTTTCCTAGAGTCACAGCCCCAGAATCATGTGCTCATTTTACCCAAGTTCAGAAGCTCCCATTTAGCTGAAAGTTCCTCTCTCTTTACCTTCTTCTATTTCTAGACTCTCAGCTTTTGAAGATTCAAGGTATATTTTCATGATGGCTTCTCTCTTTCCTCTATGAAATAGTTAAAAAGCATCTATTTTGTACCAGGAACTTTGCCAAGTAATAAAGATACAAAGAAAGGCAAAAGACATTCCCAGGCCTCAAGGAGGAGGATATTTGATGTGGAGGGGGGAGGGAGTACAAAAAAAATCTCATCTCTGAATATAGTAAAAGCATATAGGAACCTGATCTGGGCAAATAGGATCCATGACTGTGTTTGAGTATGAATTTTATGTGTGCAATGAGCATTAAACTGTATGTGGCCATCAGGGAAAGTCATCAAGATGAATGTTATAGATATTAAAGAATGAACAGAGAAGAGAAAAAAAACTAAAATCTTGGTCTGGCTGTGTAAACTCATTTGGCTTGGCTCATTATAACCATGTGAACTTCTTCTCATTTATGAGTAATTACCTTGTAGTACAATAACTATTATGTATATCATTAACGTGTCAGATTAACTTTGTTGTAAGTTTTATTTGATTATAACACTAAATCATATTCATGAATGCTCTGCCCTCTGTTGCTCATGTAGCAGTGTAATGGTGAGGCTTTTAGGTGGTGAAATGGATAGGGGTTTTGAACTAGAATCAAAGGAGGCCTTGAGTCCAAATCATTGACTAGCAAGTTACTTAAGAGGTTTGCCTCAGTTTCCAAAACTGTAAAATGGAGATAACAATAATGTCTACCTTCTAGAGCTGTTGTGAGGATCCAAGTAAGATAATAATTTAGAGCATTTAAGTACAGTGCTTGGCACATAATAGGTGCTATACAAATACTCTCTCTATTCCAATCCATCTTCAATTCAGCCACCAGAGTGGTCCAAAAGTACAGATTCAAGCATGTCATGCAGTCTACTCAAACTCCAGTAGCTCCCTGTTGCCTTGAGGGGCATTTGAAATCTTTAAAAATCTAGTACCCTTCTACCTTTTCAGTCTTCTTATACCTTACTTCCCCAAAGGTGCTCTTTGATCCAGTGATACTAACTGTCTGGATGTTCTTCAGACAAGATACACTCAACTCTTGGCGCTGGGAATTTTCTCTTGATGTCCTCTACACTTGTAATGCTTTCCCTTCTCTGCTCTGACTCCTGGACTCCTTTTTCTTACTTTTTTGTGAGGCAATTGGGGCTGAGTAATTTACAAGTTGTGTTAAGTTCACACAACTTGTTTTAAATGTCTAAGGCTGGATTTGAACTCAGATCATCCTAACATCAGGCCATCTAACTGCTCCCTGACTTTTTCTTTTTAAGACCCAATTAAAATGCCATCTTTTATTGGAAGTCTTCCCCAAACCCTTTTAATTTTGGTGCCTTCTGCTGCTTAATTATTTTCTATTATCCTGCATATTGCTTTTAAAATAAGTTTGCTTATGATAAAATTAAATTCATCTATAGCCATATAAAAAATGCTCTAAATCACTATTGATTAGAGAAATGCAAATTAAAACAACTCTGAGGTACCACCTCACACATCTAAATTGGCTAAGATGACAAGAAAAGATAATAATAAATATTAGAGGGAATGTGTGAAAATTGGGACATTAATACATTGTTGGTGGAGCTGTGAACTGATCCAGCCATTCTGGATATCAATTTGAAACTATGTCCAAAGGGTTATCAAACTGTGCATACTCTTTGACCCAGTAGTGCCATTACTGGATGTTGGAATCTTTACAAACTGCTAACTAATTAGAGTTGATCTAATCTTACAAGAAGATGTTTTGGGCCAGAACCTGAAACAAGGTACTAAGTAGAACTAATCAATACAAGGCTTGTGTTCACACCTTTACTCATTGGAGTTCACAAGTATGGGAGTTTCACAAAGTAAACGTTGTAACTTTATGAGTTCACACCTCCCTTGAAGCTCTTTGGGCCAGAGAGCACTATGGGAGAAAACCCTCTCTTGAAGCAGCATAAATAGAGCTTCAATGGGCCAGTCAAAGAAGTCCTTTGGAGTGAAGAAGCTACAAGTCGAGATTTCAGCGGAATTACGCCAGAAGCCCTCTCTCCAAGGCAAGGCAAGAAAGAATATATTTTCCACTTGGCTGGCTGGTTGCAGAAGAGAGTTCAGCTGGACTGGAGAGGAGCACTCTGGTGCAGACAGAGAGCACTTTGAGAGATTTCAGCGGAATTACTCCAGAAGCCCTCTCTCCGAGGCAAGGCAGAATATTTTCCATTTGGCTGGCTGGTGGCAGAAGAAGAGTTTTCAGAGGATAAAGCTATGAGTGGAGAGTTCAGTGGACAACCAGATTCATCTTCATCTTACACCACTGTGGTAGGTCTTGGCTGGGCTCCTGCACTTCCCCCACTGAGACCAAGCTGGTCTGAAAGACTCCCCAGAAAACTAGCCCAGCCCCAAGTGAAGGAGACAAGAGATTCATTCCATCTCTGTGCTGGTTGGAAGCTGAAGAAAGCAGAGGCAGAGGCTGAAGGACAAAACCCTTGGATTTGGCGACATTCGGAGGGAGCTCTTGGAACCAAGCAGAGAGATAGGCCTCTAAGCTAACCGGGCTATATTGGAGATAATAAAAGATCTGAACTTTTATCACCTGGCTGTGTTTTGAGAAGAAAAAGCTCACCATAACTGGATCTGTATCCCAAGGAAATCATAAAGGAGGGAAAAGGATACACATGTGCAAAAATATTTGTAGCAGTCTTTTTTGTAATAGCAATTGGAAAATAAACAGATGCTCTTCAATTGGGGAATATAAGGCTGAATAACTTATGGTATATGAAAGTAATGGATTATTATATTCTATAAAAATGTTGAACAAGATGATTTTAGAAAGCTCTGGAAAGATTTACATGAACTGATGCTGAGTGAAGCAAGTAGAACCAAGAACATTGTGCAAAGTAATAAGAAGATGGTGCGATGATCAACTATGAAAGACTTGGTTCTTTTCATTGGTTCAGTGATCTGAAGCAATCCCAATAAACTTTGGATAGAAAATGCCATCTGCTTCCAGAGAGAGAACTATGGAGAATGAATGTCAATCAACACATGCTATGCTCACTTTTTTTTTCTTTTTCTTTTTTTCTTTTCATGGTTTTTCTCTTTTGTTCTGATTTTTTCTCTCCCAAAATGATTCATGAAGAAATGTATATTTTTAAAAATTAATGAATATGTATAACTAGAAAAATAAAGAAAACAATAAAAATATGTTTGCCTGTTATATCCCCCAAAAGATTGTAAAGTACTTGAGGGGAGGAACTGTCCTTTCTCTTTTTTAGTATCCTGAGCACAGTGTCTAGTACACAGTAGTCACTTAATAAATGTTTATTGCTTGATTAATTGTAAGGTTTAAATTAAATATTATTTGCAAAAAGCTTTGCAAACTTTAAGTTGCTTTATGAATGTCCATTATTATTAATATCCTAAAAAAGAACAGTTTGCCTGCAGAGATAGTATGTTCTCTTTTGTTAGAAGTTTTCAAGAAAAGATGGATGACCACTTGTTAGGATTGTATAGAATGTATCCTTATTCAGAAACAAGTTAGCCTGTCTTCTAAGCTCACTTCCAGATGAGATTTTTCTGATATGTGTCTCCCTCTCAGATATCATAATGCCTTTACCCAATTAATATGAGTGCTAGGAATATGCAGAATGATGTTAATTGTGTTCATGAAGAGGGGCAAATAGAGCAGGAAGAGGTTTCTACCCCCACATTCTTTCTCAAATTGAATCATATAAGCCACAGTCTACTTGGTCTTTTGTTCACTTGTTTTTCAGTAATGTCTAATTCTTTGTGACCCCATTCTTGGCAAAGATACTGGAATGAGGGGCAGCCAGGTGGCACAGTGGATAGAGCATCAGCCCTGAAGTCAGGAGGACCTGAGTTCAAATCTGGCTTTAGATACTTAACACTTCCTAGCTGTATGACCCTGGGCAAGTCACTTAACCTCAATTGCCTCAGCCAAAAAAAAAAGATACTGGAATAATTTGCCATTTTATTCTCCAGCTCATTTTACAAATGAGGAAACTGAGGCAAACATGGTTAAGTGACTTGCACAGGATCACACAGTTAGTAAGAGTCTAGGGCTAGATTTCAACTCAGGAAGATGAGGGTTCCAGACTTTATGATTGGCACTCTATCCACCACACTACACTGACTCTGGCTACTGACTGGTAAGATCACAGTTAGCTGCAATCTATTTTCCCCTAAACCTTCTAGTTCTTTTGCTGCAGCAACCCATTAACTTAGTGAGAAACTGTGCAAAGATGAGAACAGTGGAGAATAAAAATGGGCTTGATAGGAATGAAGGATATGACTCTCAGCATCTCACCAAGGGGGGGGGTGTCAAAGAAGAGCATTTCATTCCTGAGTGGTTTGTTGGGGTGGTTTGACATCTAACTGTAACACTCTTACTACCGGTGTGCTCAAAGATTGCTTGCTAGGCTCAAAGGATCTCACATCTACACTAATCTTGCTCAGTGGAAAAGTGGAAATCAAGTCCCTTTGGCCATATATGTTGCATTCACATTACTAGGTTCCTTGTGTGGATGCAGACTATTTGAGTGAATTAACTGCCATGGAGGGTCTCGGGGGAGCTATTGTATCTGACCCAGCAACCCTAGGAACTCAGAAGAACCCCAGATGAATAGGAGTCATGCGGTGACAATAAAGGATGCTGAGAGAATTCAGGCCATCCAGACTCTAGCCATGGACATGGTTGAGTGACCTTGGGGATGGGAAAACATCAGAGCCCTTTGCGTCTCTCCCAGGCTCTGCTTGTGGTTTGTTTTAGGAGCAGAACCAGATGCTGCATCTGAGCTAAGCTTCAGGGCTGAAAATAAATTAGTAAAAGAGGATTCCATGCAGGGAGGCAAAGAAAGCAGCAGATCTGAGAAAAGCCCAATTAAGACAAGAGCAGGGAGAAATGATGCTGTCTGTTTACAGGTAGGTATCAGCATTTGAGAGCTAAGGGCAGTTTTAGACCTTTTCATTACTTTCTCCATGTGGTAACATCTCATGAGAAGCAGCATTGATCAGTGAAAAGAGATTTTTACATAGCATCAGAAATTGTTATTGTTGTTGAAGCATTTTAGTCATATCCAACTCTCTGTGACTCATTTTGGGTTTCATGACAAAGATGTCATAATGGTTTCCCATTTCCTTCTCCAGATCCTTTTACAGATAGAGAAACTTAAGCAAACAGAGGTAAGTGACTTACATTTAGAACTCTGTTTGAAGCCAGATTTGAACACAGGAAGATGAATCTTCCTGAACCCAGGAATGGCACTCTGTCTACTACCATTGTGCTACTTATCTCCCTATAGTCAGAAAACCAGCGTTCAGATTCTAGTTTTTATACTCACTGTGTAACCAGCATTGTGCCTGACATACAGTAGGTACTTAATAAATGCTGCTGCATAGATCAAAGAACTGTATCCAGAAGATACCTCAGTGGTCATTTAATCTATCCTTCTCATTTCATAGATAAGCTAACAGGGCAGGGAAGAGCAATGACTTGACTAAAGTCAGACAGGATTAAACAACAGAGATGAGATTTGAACACTGTTTGATCTCAGCAGCCATTTGGTGTGACTTCCTCATTTTAAGCTGAGCAAACTGAGGCTCAGGGACATTAAATGGCTTGCTTAAGGTCACATAGGAAACAAGTCAAATCAACAAGCACTGATTAAGCACCTACAGTGTGCCAGTCACTGTCCTAAGTACTGAGGATTTACCTTTTGATTTTTTTTTTTGAAAAGCAAAAAAAGAAAAATAGCTCTTTCAAAGAACTCACAGTCTAATGGGGGAGATCACATGGAAACAAGATATATTCAGTATAAATTAGAAATAATCAAGAGAAGGAAGCATCAAAATTATGGGAGATTGGGAAATGCTTTTTGTAGAAGGTGGGTAAGAATGAAAGGAAGCTGGGGTAGCCAAGAGGGAGAGAATTTTAGGCATTCAAATAAGAAGTGCAGAGTTGGGAGATAAAGGGCAGGAGTGAGGAAGAAGGAAGAGGTCAGTGTTGGTGGACTGCAGAGTATATGAAAGGAGGTAAAATGTTAGAAGGCTGGAAAGATAGAAGGGGATTAGATTAGAAATGGTTTTTATATTTGTTCCTGGAGGTAGCAGAGATCACCTGGAGTTTATTGAGGAAGATCAGTTTATTAAATGGCATGATCAGACTTGTGCTTTAGGAAGCTCAGTTTGACAGTGGAGTTAAGGACAGGCAATAGATTTAAGGTTGCTTTAGGTCATGTAGGCTAATCAGTGTCAATCTGACCTCTGCTAAATTGAGTAGAATTGATCATAGGCGAGATAATTCAGTCTCAGTTTCTTTGTCTGTAAAATGGAAAACCAATCTCCCAGGGTGGCTTGAGAAAAATGTTTCCTAAATTTTAAAGTACTGTGGAAATGTGAGTTGTTATTGTTATTACTAGGTAACTGCAAGCATCAACAAAGAAATAGGAAATAGGCTATTCCTTCTGGAAACTCAATTGATAGAGAATAGCCTCAAGCTCATAATCAAACTGAAGAACTATAAAGCAGTGCTTCTCTATAGCTTCCAACTCAGTTAGGAGAGTTGTATCTACCACAGGTGTCTCATCTGATTTCTTGATTTCATTTTTGTCACATCAAGCTCTGTCCAACATCATATCAGACCAATATCACCTTGAGCAAAATCCAAGAACACAACAAGGCTACCAACATCAAAGCAATGTTCGTTATAATACAAGAGCCCAGGACTCAGTATGTTGAGAAACAAATATAGGGAACATTTCTATGGCATGTTAAGATTTGCACAGTACTATATAGCCGGCATCTAATTTGATTTCTCACAACTCTTTGAGATAGGCTCTTTTATTGTTATAATCATTTCCATTTTACAGATGAAAAATATTCCAATATTCCAAAAAAATATAATGACTTCCCTGTGATAACATTGTTATCAATAACAACACGTTGTTAGAGGTAAGTACTGAACCATAGATTTCCTTGGCTCTTGTATAACTTTTTCTTCCCTTACAACAAGCTGCTTTTTAAGTGAAGGAAGCAAGTAAAAGCAGCACTCCAGGATCTACCATACAGCATAGACATGAAGGAAAGAGGAAAGAAGGAAGCATTTATTAAGTACCTATTATGTACCACACACTGTTCTAAGTACTTTACAAATATTGTCTCATTTGATCCTCAAGTCTGATCATGCCATTTAATAAACTGATCTTCCTCAATAAATTCCAGGTGATCTCTGCTACCTCCAGGAACAAATATAAAAACCATTTCTAATCTAATCCCCTTCTATCTTTCCAGCCTTCTAACATTTTACCTCCTTTCATATACTCTGCAGTCCACCAACACTGACCTCTTCCTTCTTCCTCACTCCTGCCCTATATCTCCCAACTCTGCGCTTCTTGTTTGAGGATCAAATGAGACAATAGTAGGGATAGGTACTGTTATTATCCCTTTTATAGTTAAGAAAATTGAGACAGACAGGTTTATACAATGTGACACATAAGTGTCTAAGGTAGTATTTGAATTAAGGTCTTCTTGACTTCAGGCCTATTATTCTATTCAATGTGCTACCTAGCTCACTCTGCTAAAGTCATCACAAACAGGGAGGGCAGAAAAATTATTTTAAGAGTTATGATCCCAAGTATAACCTATAACAGAGGCTAGAGATGAGCCTAATAGAGGAGAGAGCAGGCAGGTAGACAGCTCAAGGACTCAGATCAGCAATTTTGGAACAAAGTAATAATGAACCTCTTGAAAGTTTGCTTGGCTGGTCCTTAAACAAAACTCATGAAATCTAGTGCTGAGCCTTCAACAGAAGCTTTTCCTGCCCTAGAGAAACTAGACTCACTACTAAGGGCCAGGAGGAGGTGTTTTAGTGGAGGATATAGTTACATGCATTGTAAATGCCATTTTTCACAAGGTTTCATAGACCTGGGATAGATTGTTCTGGGATTCTCATCTTGGAGTCTCTATCTAGTGTACCATGAGCAAAGCTTACAGTGAGTGGGATAAGATAACATGAAAACCCATTCCCAGAGTGGTGGAATAACAGTGTTCAAGCTGAGCAATTTGCAGAACGTAAATTAAGAGAAATACAATTTTTGTAAAAGATTCTAGGGGGAGGGAGGAGAAGGGAAAGAAAGAGGAGGAGGAGGAGAAAGAGTCTGATGGAAATTGTTCAGTAATGCCAGCTTTCTGACATGATCTTCTGAATGACTAAAGAAGTAACAGTGAACCAGGGACAGCAACAAGGAAAATTGTAAGGTAGATGACAATAATAATAGCTCATATTTATGTAGCACTAGATGATTTTAAAAGAGGCTGCTAGGTAGCTTAATAAATAGAGTACTAGTTCTAGAGTCAGGAAGACTTTAATTAAATCTGACCTCAGACACTTACTGATAGCATGATCCTGGGCAAGTCACACTGTTTGCTTTAATCCACTGGAGAAGAAAATGGCAAATTATTCCAGTATCTTTGCCAGGAAAACTCTGAATGTGGTCACAAAGAGTCAGATGACTAAATGCCTGAAAAACAGGTGATTTTTAAAAAGCTTTAAGTTTTTTAAACTTAAAAACAAGTTAAAAACAAGCTCTTGGGTACCAACTGACACCTTTCAGGTGGTAAATATGATAAAAAAAAAAAGAAATATTGGATGATGGAAGGGATGTGAGAAAACTTGGATACTAATGTATTATTGTTTGAGTTGTGAACTGATCCAGCCACTTTGGAAAGCAATTTAGAACTGTGTCAAAAGGGTTATAAAACTGCATATCCTTCGATCTAACATTCCATTGCTGGGTCTAGATCCCAAAGATATTGAAAAAAGAGGAGAAAGAACCTATTTGTCCAAAAATATTTATAGCAGTTTTTGTGGTGGCATATGCTCATCAATTAGGGAATGATTAAACAAACCTTGGTATATGATTGTAATAGCATATTATTGTGCTATAAGAAATGAAAAGTAGGATGCCTTCAGAAAAATCCAGAAAGACTTATATGAATTGATGCATAGTGAAATGAACATAACAGGAGAATGTTGTACACATAAAACAGCAATATTGTTCAGTGAAGAATTATGAATGACTTAATTATTCTCAGCAATATGATGATCCAAGACATTCCTGAAGGACTAATGATGAAGCACATATTTGCCTCCAAAGAAAAAACTGATATTGGTAGAATGAAGGATGAAGCATGCTTTTTCTCTCTCTCTTCCTCCCTCTCTTCCTCTCTCTCTCTTTCTCTCTCTCTCTCTCTCTCTCTCTCTCTGTTTCTTTTCCTTTTATTTTAGGCTTCTTGTATAAAATAACTAATATAGAAATGTTTTACATATCTGCACAAGTATAACCTGTCTCTGATTGTTTGTCTTTTCAGAGAAGTGGAGGAGTGGGGTGAGGGAAGAGGGAGGAAAGAGTACAAGATGGAATTCATATCTTTAAATACAAATGTTTTAAAATTTTGTAAAACAAACATTCTCATCAGAACTTTGTGAAGTAAGTGTAAATATTATCATTCCTGTTTTACAATATGGAAATTGAAGCATAGATTGAGTGACTTGCCTGCAGTCATATACCAAGAGCCAAGATTAAACCTTGTTCAAGTCCAGGGTTCTTTTCCCTTTCTCATGATGCCTATTGATGAAAGTAGATGAAGGATGTCTTTAGAGCTCTTTTAATCTTTGCCAGAACTGTCTATCTTGTTATTCATTTCCCCACCTCTAATACCATCCTCTAAAACTTTCTACTGAGTCCTCATTTTTCACTCCTTACCTCTGCTCTAGAGAATCATGAAACAACAGAATTTGAGGGTTGAAAGGTATCTCAGTCTAGTGCAACTCATAGAGGAAAGGAAAACTTGAGCTTACAAATGTGATGTTTGGGACATCTGGTCTCTGCTTAAGATTTCAAGGAGACAGAAGCCACATTCTCTGGAAGCGACCCATTTTAAGTGATGGGGGTTCTTATTGTAGTTTTCTTGATACCAAGTGTCCTCTTTACAACTTTTACTCATTATTTCCAGTTCAGCTCTCAGAGGTCAAACAGAACAAAACTAATTCCTTTGCCATGTGACAGCCCCTCACAATTTTGAGGACAGTAACCAAGTCCTACCTGTGCCCTCTAGGCTAACCATGTCTATTTCCTTTAACAGATTCCTCATATGACGTGAACTCACAGCTTTTTACCATTATTGTGCCTGATTTCTGAAGGCTTTACCCAAAGTCATGCTAATGGCATTAGGATTTTCTTGAATGACAGCTGGTCAACTTCTTTCATTTTTTCCTCCTTTCTGTTCTTTGAGAAAGAAACCTTGCTTATGAGGTGATGAGTTATCTTTAATAGGTTAATGGGTTATCCTTTTGGGTGGTACTACTGTTCCTATGATGAACATGATGGCTATTACTTTGCTACCTAACTAATTTGACAGCATTTATATAGAAACTTGCTATGTGTATCAGGTGTAAAGATTAGCACCTCTGGTGTGAGGGCTTGCTCAGCTCTTTTCATAGATGCTTAACTACATTTATTTTATTGTTTTTTCTTTTGTGAGGCATTTGGGGTCAAGTGACTTTGCCATGGTCACACAGCTAAAAATGTTAATTGTCTGAGGTCAGATATGAACTCAGTCCTCCTGAATTCAGGATCAGTGCTTTTACCACCTAGTTGCTCCTGCTTATCCACCTTTAGTATCCACCTGCCACCTAAATTTCTCCCAAGGATCCAAGAAAATGTAGCATGTGCATGCAACAGGTACACCCCTGAGCCAAAACAGGATGAGGGTAACTGATGGGCCTGAATCTCTGACAATGATTCAGATGGATGTCCATTCCAAGCATGTAAAGAGTTATGCTTGGAGAATGGATGGATGAAAATAATTGGAACAAATTGTTCTAGCTGCCATGAAGGTGGCTGAAACAGGTGCTGTAGCATGCTTAAAAATTGTTCAGTCAACATTTGCTCCACTGTACCATCTAACTGTTATTGCATATTTACTAACACTATCTGGAGCTCTCCAAATCCCATCACCAGGAAATTCATCTATCCATTCTGGTACTCATATCTTATTAGTATCTTCAGCAGGCTCTTCCCTCTGATTGGCTTGCCAGAAGTTAGAGTTGAGACTTCCCCTAGCCCAAAGCCTCAAAGTAGATTTTCATTTTCTCACTAGCAGGATTGTTTGGTATCTACTCCACTGTCATCAAATCCCAAATATCTCCTCCTCATCCTTTTCAGCTATCTTTTGTGTGTTTGTCTTCCTCTAGACTGTAAATTCCTTGAGAAAAGGGGACTCTTTCCCCTTTTCTTATTTGTATTCCCAGCCCCAGTTTAGCACTGAACTTGTCTGCAGTTGCTATTCTGCCTGATTTCAACTCCCGGGAACAAAATGACCTTCTCCCTTTCTGTCTTGTTCTACTGCTTCCCCCTTTTCCTGGTTTTTTATGGGTGTTGTCTCCTTCCTAGAGAGCTGGGACTATCTTTCTTTTTATTAATTGTCTTCCCAATGTTTCCCAGTGTCTAGCACATAGTAGGTACATAATATCTTGAATTTATTGAATTGGATCAGATTGTAAATTTGAGCTTTCATCCTGGCTCATCCACCAACTAGCTTCTTGACCTTAGTCAAGTGTTTTATCTCCTTAAGTCAGAGTTATCCCATATGAAAGATGAAAGGGATGAACTCAATAATGTGTCAGATTCAGAGTATTCACAGAACTGGAAGAGATCATAGGGATTGATTCAAGGTTAAAACAAGAGAAACGAAGAGGAGGCCTTTCCTCCTTCATAAACATCAGCAAGTTTAGTATTAGTCTCAGCTATATATTTTTTGGGAAGGAAAAGAATATGTTTAAATATCAAACATGTTACAAGACATTATAAATATCCCATTTCTCCTTAATTTGTTTGCAGTGACATGGTATACTGGACAGGGCCTACAACTAGGAAAATGGGCATTTGTTCTGTGGTCCTAGATCTACCACCAAATAATTAGCTGGCTTTGGTTTTAGTTAGGCTTTCATTTTGCTCATTTGTAAAATGAAGATAAGTGAAATATTGTACCTAATTCAGAATTGTTATGAGAATCAAATGAGATAGTAAATGTGAAAAGGCTTTGAAAAGTTGAAAGACTTTATAGAATGCTGGACCTGGAGTCAGGAAAACTGGAGCTCAAATTTACTCTCAAATTCTTACTAGTTGGATGAGCCTAAGCAAGTTATTTAACCTTCCTTGCCTCAGTTTCCTCATCTATAAAATGAGCTGCAGAAGGAAATGGTAAACCACTCCAGTGTCTCTGCCCAAAAAAATCAAACCTAAATAGGTTTATGAAGAATTGAACATGATTGAAATGACTGAACAGAAACAATATTACTTTTATCATATCTGGGGACCGAAGGTTTGGACTTGCAAGCCCCTGTACCAAGCTAATTAAAGTAATCAGTCACATCATTGAGTGTCTATCATATTTGAGACTATGTGCTAAAAAAGTTTCGGAGAAATAACTAAAAAGAAGATATAGGTAAAGAGAGTCAAGGTGTTTATTAAGTAATTATTTGTCTTGTGACTCATATGATTTATACTCTTAAGGAAATGATTCTCCAAATATGGTTTAAGAATCTCTGTAGGTACACAAAGTCAAAATTATTTTTGTAATAATACAAATACGTTATAATTTCTAATATCTTAAAATTTATAGATATAAAGTGCTTTGAGGTTCTCATTAATTTTTTTGCATTTAAAGGTATCCTGAGATTTAAAAAATATTGAAAACGATTGATATTAGAGAGTTTCCTGGGATAAGGAGAGATTAAGAAATTTAACCATGGCTGTGCAGCTAATAGTTGAGTTAAGTCATAAGATCATAGATTTAGGATTAAAAAGGGATCCTAGAGGTTATTTAGCTCAACCATTGAGTTAGAGATGAGATCCCAAGGCCAAGGGAGATTCTTGTCCTTTGCCTACCATACTCCAATGACTTTCTTGCTTATAGTTAATATCTAATAATGATTGTTGAATTAAATTGAATTGGTATAGTGAGGAGGTAAAATCTATAATCTGTTATTGTTGTATTATTTCAATCAGAAACTGGTGCAGTTTGTCATTTCCTTCTCCAGTTCATTTTATAGATGAGGAAACTGAGGCAAACAGGGTTGAATGATTTGTTTAGCTAGTAAGTGTCTGAAACCAGATTTGAACTTGGATTTTTTGACTCCATGTCTGGTCCTCTATCCACTGCCCACCTTGCTGTAATCAGAGTACCCAATTCCCTACTTATTCTCTAGATGAGCCTACACTTGTCTCCATTGCTCTCTGGGTAGCAGTTTTCTTTGATGCAAAAAGAAGGGTTGGACTTTTCTCTATAGTCTGATTCTCTGTTATGCCACAGAATGAATTGATCAAAGTGGTCTCACCTCCCCTCAAGATGAAAATGATATAATCATGGGAGCTACCTCCAAATGACTATAGGCTCCTGCTTATCACCTTGTTAAGAACAGAACCATGGACAGAGCTCATTGTGCCTTCCCATCACCCTCCCTCACTTCCCATTTTTTAGGCTTGTCCTTCTGACTGACTACAACTTCCTCCCTTTCTCACTGCTTAATGGTTGATATTCATGCAGGCCCCCTTCTGAGACAACAGCTGCTTCTAGCTTTATATTATACAAAGAGGCCAGCCAGGCTCCTTTTTCCTCTCAGAAATCTTTTCTGTGGTGTTTATCTCTGGCTTCCTGGGACTGGAGGAATGACTGACTGAGTGGCAGCTAAACATTACCAAAGGCTAGCATTGTCAAGTCAAACAGCAGAACAACTTCCCTTGAGTGTGTTCTTCTCTCCTGTCTATTTAGAGACCTCGATGTGGGACAATTAGGAAATTAGGTCATCTAAAATAACTAAGGATTTGCCAGTCCACCAATCTCCTTCTTCCACCCCAGACCTCTTCAGGGAACATTCTCTAAACTACCTAATATTTTTAATTTTCAGGTTTCAGAGAGGATGGTTCAGATCTTGAAGTAAATTCAGCGAATTGCAGAATTTCATATTTGCAAGATATAGCAAATGTCACCTAGTTCACTCTATATCCAAAGAAAAATCTTCTTCATAAGACATCTGACAAATAAATGGCCAGAATGTGTTTGGTGATTACTGGTGAATGGTAAGCTATTGCCTCCCAAAGAAGCCTGTTCTACTTTTGCATATTGCTAATTATTGAGTGTGTGTGTGTGTGTGTGTGTGTGTGTGTGTGTGTGTACCTCTGTGTGTGTGTGAGCATGTGCTGGTGGAAGCCTATATTTATTATTTTGCAATTTCTTTCCATTGTTTTTAGTCCTACCCTTTGGAACCAAGCAGAACAAGTCTAATCCTTCTTTCCTGTTCTCATAGGTTTGTAAATCCATTTGTTGTTATTGTACAGGTGTTTCAGTCATGTTGGATACTTAATGACTCCAAATTGAGACCTCTATCATACTCCACCAAAATATTTTTTTTTCCTTTTCAAGCCTAAACATCTCTAATTGCTTTAATGAACCATTCTATGGCATTATATTGATAATTGTTTCACTATACTTGGTGTCTTCCTCTGGATTCTTCCTAGAACATCAATTTCCTTCCTAATATCTGACTGAAGACCACCAACAGACATGGCTTAATTAGGGTTGAGTATAGCAATGCTGTCACCTCCTTATTCCAGGCTATATGCTTCCTTCAAATTAGCCTGAAGTTTCACTTACTTCAATATATGATCCTGCAGTCCACTAAAATTCCCAGACCTTTTTTAGGTGAAATCTGAAAAGAGTCGATCTAGTCAGACCTATCCTAATGTGAAATTGTAAAGTTGATTTTGTAAGAGTGAGACTTCATATTTATCCAGGAGTGTGCTGGAGCCAGCTCTAACTGGCTTATTATTCAGTTTTTTGGTGGAAGCATTTACACCTCATAAATTGGCAGATGCCACAAATCAAGGCTGGATTTACTGTATTATTGATTGTTTAGACTTAAGTAACAGGAAAAAAGCCCAGTAATGATGCAGATTAAATTTAAAGGTGTTTTATGTATGTTTTTTTCAGAGCCAGTTGTTAATCATTTCCAGCACACCCCTGAATTTATACTACTAATTTTTTTTAGATTTGACTTAATATTCTTGCCTTTCAGCTAGAAGTTAGGATTTGTTCAAAGACAGATTTAAGGCTTAGAAACTACTAGGCCTTACCTCTATAGGATAAGGAACAGAGCAGGTAAAAAGCTATTATCTGCCTACCTTCTCTTCAATCCGAATTTTCTTTTGGAAGGATCGTCATCATTGGAAATCTCTAGTTCCTATGCTTTAATTTCCAAGCAAGCTCACTAATTCAACCAACTTGCAAATGAGGAAATATATTCATAATAACATGTCTTGACGCTGGATAAGAAGATTGATCACCTCTCTGCTTAGAATTTGCAGAAAACTTGTTGGTGTTTTTGCTAAATAATTATCAAAATCTCATCATTTGGAAAATCTTAAGACTAGGATTACACATGTAATCCTTTCAATCACTGTGTGAAAACTTGACGACAAGTTTTCACAAAGTTTGAAAATTTGTATAAGCTTCTGCTCAGTAACTGAAAGAATTCCATGTATAACTCTATCCTTAGCATCATATAAAAAATAAGATTTTTGTTACATGCATGACAATTCTGATATGATACCATGACAGAAAGTCTAATAAAGATAGATCAGGAAATCAAATTGGCCAAACCAGATGACCTTCTTGCATGAATTATTGATCTGAGAAAGTGTCATCCAGAAACTATTGACATGTAGTATGTAAGGATCAGATGTCCCATGATATCAAAATAAAGATAAAATCCTATTATTCAAAACTCACAAACCTAAATATGTTCAAAATAAATTTGCATAAATAAATATTCAAATGACATATTTTGTAAGTTTCTGAAGTTATTTAATATTTATTTAATAATAGCTTAAAACTGCATTGACTCGTCTCTATGCTGTGTATGGCTTGATAGGTTTAGGGGATCATTGGGTCTAGTGATCGTTTTTTCAGGATGGGAGGGACTATCTAGGCTATCTGGATGGATTCACTTTCTTAGTAGAATGTAAATGTCTTGAAAATAAAGACTATATGGATATTTGTCTTTTGTATCACTAATGCTTATCATAAAGATCTTGAATAAAGGTAGGTAGAAGAAATATCTACTAGCATTTCCCAAAATGGTCTGTGTTAATTATTTTTAAAAGTATTCATAATATTGATATACTTTAAAAGTGCAAGAACATAAGTTTGTTTTGTTGATTTGGCTTCCTTTTTGCTTGATTATTAAAATAAACACAAGGAACTTCAACAGTTCTCTGAAGATTGATCACAGATCATCTTGGACAATATAGAAAAGAACAAGTAAATTACCTTTTCTTAATTGATGGATTATCGGCATTAACAAATCAGGCCTTATCAATTCACTATTCCGTTTTCTATAGCACCTTCCAACCTCTTTTCTTCCTTCCCTGCTCTATCAGTTGAGATTCACACCTCATATTTTACAGAAAAATCACATCCATTTGCTATGATTTCTCTCTTCTCTCTCCTTCTTGATCTCATATCACTCAGCTACATGTGAAGTCTCACTTGAAGACATAGCCTTGCTTCTTACAAGGCAAATCCCTCCATTTGCATGAATTATTTCAGTTCATATTATTTCCTCCAGTAGATTGCTTCCTCTGTCATCTCCACTATCTCCCTCTCTCCCTCTCTACTGACTTTTCCCCTAATGCCTACAAATATGCCCCTATCTCCCCAATGCTCAGAAAATCCTCATTTGATCCTTCCATCTCATATCATCCTAAATGTTTTCTACACTTTGTGTCTAAACTCCCTGAGAAAGCTGTCAACAATAGATGCTTTCATTTTCTCTCCTCTCTTTTAACCTTCTTATAATCTAGATTCTGAGCCATTCTTCTACCCAAACTTCTCTCCTCACAATTACCAGTGACCTTTTAATTGCCAAATCCAATGGCCTTTTCTCGATTAAGAAGAATTTTTCATTCTTCTTGATTTCTCTCTAATCCTGACACTATCGATTATCCTATTATCCTTGATATTATCTTTTCTCTAGATTTTTGGAAAACCACTCTTTACTGGTTCACCTCCTACCTATCTGACCACTCCTTTTTAGACTCCTTTGCTGGATCCCCATCCCATGCTCTTTAACTCTTTCCTGAGCCTTCTATTCTCTATGTATGCTACTTCCCTTCATGATCACATCAGCTCCCATGAATTTAATTATCATCTCTGCTGACATTTCTCAAATCTATCTATCCTGTCCTAATCTCTTTGTTGACTTCCAATTTCATATCTACAGCTCCCTTACAGACATCTCAAATTGGATGTCTAGTAAATATTTTAAACTCAACATGTCCAAAATTGAACTCATTATCTTCTCCCCTAAACCTCCCCCAACAAATCTCCTGTCAAGAGCACCACCATCTTCCAGATTCTCCAGGCTTGTAACCCATTTGTCTTCCTTGAATCTTCATTATGTCTCACCTTAATTTGTAATCTCTTACCAAAGCCTGTCTATTAAAAAAAAAAAAACAACAAAGCCTGTCTATTTTACCTTTGCAACATCTCTCAAATATTCCTCTTGTACTTTTCTGATATATTGATTATCCTAATGCAAGCCCTTATCATCTCACATTTGGATTATCACTGCCATAGCTTGCTGGTGATTCTGCCTGTTTTAAATCTCCCCCCACTCCAATCTATCTTCTATTCATCCTCCAAAGTGATTTTCTTAAAACACACATTTAACCATCTCAACTCACTTCCCTTTATTCAAGAAACTTCTATAGCTCCCTATCATCTCCAGGATTATAAACAAAATCCTCTGACTTTCAAAGCCCTTCAAAACTTAGCCCCTCCTACTTTACTCCCCATCATCTGCTCTTTGATCTAGCAACACTGGCATCTTAGCTATTTCACAAATAAAAGACTCTATCTTTCAGGTCTGGGCATTTTTCTCTGGCTGTCTCCCATGTTTGAAATGCTTTCCCTTCTGATCTCTACCTCCTAGCTTCCTTCAAGTTCCAACTAAAATCCATTTCCTATAATAAGTAGGAGTGATTTCAACACCTTCCTTCTAATTATTTTTTATTTATCCCATATTTAGCTTTTGCTCTATACAAAACATATTTGTTTCACTTGTGGTCTGTTTTATTAGATTGCATGCTCCTTGAGGGCAAGGATCTCCTATTGACTCTTTGTATCCCTAGCAGTTAGCACAGTGCCTGACATATATTATTTGCTTATTAAATATTTATTGACTGATGGGATAGATTACAAGTGTTTCAATCCATTCTGATCTTAAATCAGAGATGCCAGCCAAAGCTAGTCAGTGCTAATATATTGCAATAGTCACTAAATGTTTCTTCATAGATAGTTTAAAAGTATAACTTGTGTTTTTCACATTGTTCTTCAGTCTCTTCATGTGATTTGTTTAGACCTAGAAGACTAGTCTTGGAGAATGTCTGAATTGAAGACTTACATCAGCAGAAATTTAATGCATTATTTGACCTCACATTTGAGAGAGGGCATCAGGATTTTTAAAAATCTAATATTTTTAGCTGTACGAATCAGCATGGCACAGTGACTTCAGAGTGAGAAAGACCTGGATTCAAATCCCACTTTTGACATTTACTGGAGGTGTGATCTTGGGCAAATCATTAACTTCTTAGTGACCCAAACAATTCTCTAATAATCTACAGAACTCGTAACTTTTTGTACTGGTAGAAGATGTTCTTAAAATCAATGAAATTATAAGTTTGGTTGAAAGTATAAGTTTCGTTGCAAACACATTTTTGGAGATCAATGCCAGAAGGATTTGCCATATGTGTGGCAATGAAAATATGAAATCTTTTTTTAAATTGAGGCTTTGAATTATAAGAAGAAAAGCAGTGTCAATCTTGCCATTCCCTACTGAGAACAGCCACGTGTGCTGTCCATTACCCAAGGAATCAGTCTAGCTCTATTCTGAGCCTTTGCTTGCTCAGAAAGATTTTCTATCTTTCTTGGAATGTCACCTTTCCTCTATCCCATCCCCACACCTTAACACACAATGTTTTTCATTTAGCCACATCTTAGCCAACTTTTAAGGTCCAATTCAAACTTTTCTTCCTCATCAAAGTCTTCCCTATTTACTCCAATCCCTATTTAGCTCCACCTTTTCAAATCCTCACATGGAAGAGTTGAATAATTTAAGTGATCTTTGAGGTCTGACCTCCAATTCTAATATCATTCTAAGTCAGAGCTAAAAGGGACCTTGGAGGTAACCCAATCTAAATATCACCTAAAGCTTGAGTTTCCCTAGGCAAGGACAACAAACAACCATCTAGGCTGGGCTCAGAGATTTAGCCCACATCCCATGATCTAGCACTCAATTATATATTGTTTCTATTATTTAATAGTTTCATGGATATAAAGCTCCCCTAAAAACACATTTGTCCAAATGAGATAACTTATAGAAAGTGCTTTGTAAACATTAATGTGCTATTTAAATGCTATGATTTAAATTCTATGAATAAACTATGACCATTATTGTTCTACTCAAATAACAATGTCAGGCATTTACATATTACTTTATGGTTCTACAAAGCCCTTTACAAAGTTTGTGATCCTTGCACTTTTTATGTGAGAGAAGCAGAATGGGTATTGTTAGCCTCATTTTACATTTGAGAAAATTTAGAAAGGGATAATTTGCCCAAGGTTACTAGAAAATGATAGAGATAAGATTCTAACCTAGGTCTTGCTAACCTTTGGAACACTGAACTCTGTTATTGCTCCCACATCTAGCCTCCCTTTCCTCTACAACAAGCTGTGACTACTGGCTGCCACAGAGCCAGGCTGACCTTTGGCATTGACCTTCCTGAAAGAAGGAGAACTTGCTACAATAGCTTTTACATAAGGGCTTCCTCCCTGCTATGCCTTTTGAGTGAGTGCCTTATGACTTTTAGTAGTTTGCACCAGAAAATAAATCAGGGCCACACACACAGAGGGACATAAATAAAATCATGGAGGAAAGTCACTCAAGTAAGTGGCCTACAAAAAGCTGCATTGCTCTAGCACAAAGTTCTCCTGTTTCTCTGCCTTTCTTTCTTGAGAGCACAGTTGGCTCCATCACTTGAAAGGTCTGGGCAAATTCATCTTTCAAAGACTGACTGAAGACAGCTTTTGGAGAGAGAGAGAGGGAGAAGGAGACGGAGAGAGAGAAAAAGAGAGAGAGAGAGAGAGAGAGAGAGAGAGAGAGAGAGAGAGAGAGCGAGCGCACTTGGAATCTTCCCAAGTTTATTGGCCTCCCTGCTCCAGTATAATGATCACATTTCCAGATGATGGCAAGACTCTTTCTCCACTTAAAAAAGGTTGAATTCAGATGATGCTTCTTACACATATATGGACAAATTATTTAACCTTCTCAGTATCGCAGGTAACTTATTAAGATTATCAGAGAGAGTTGCCTCTCTGGAGTTGCATAAATGGAAATAATTTCTACACTGGGATATTCCTAAGGCAATGAAATAAATCACAGATCTAGAAAATGATTCCCCATTCCATTCTCTTCTATGCTGTAAGCTATAATTGCCTATTTCTCAACCAGATTCTCTTTCTCTTTCGTAGAATCAGGGTAATGCTTAACTTTTTATAGCTTTTCTACCATAAGTATTGTTCCTTTTGTTGTTTAGCTGTATTGGGGCCAATTTGTGGTTTTCTTAGCAAAGATATAGGAATGGTTTGCCATTTACTTCTCTAACTCACTTCACAGAGGAGAAAACTGAGGCAAACAGGGTTAATTGACTTGCACAGGATGACAAAGCTAGTAAGTATCTGAAGCCAGATTTGAACTTATGAAAATGAGTCTTTCTGATTCTAAACATGGCTCTCTCGCCACCAAGTCACTTAGTTGCTCTTTTTGTTCCTTTATAGGCTGGTAAAAGACTCTGATAAAACTCTCTCCTATAAGTAGATCATAAATTCCTCTAACTTTAGTACAGCCTCTACTGTGATAAAGGGCCAGCTTTGGAGCCCTTACTCGGGCAAATTCATCTTTCATAAACTGAGTTTAAACAGCCTTAGAAAGGAAGAAAGACAGGGACTATGTCTTAATATCAGGAACACTGTGTGTGCTCAATACTTATATATCTGTCTCCTTTCCTTATGCCCCTTGTAGCTTCTCGTCTGATCTGTTACAGCAAACAACCTTTTAATTGTAGTAGATATAGTGTTGGACTTGGAATCAGAAGGATCTGGTTTGAACCTTGCCACAGACATTTATTGGCTGTAGGACCATGGGCAAGTCACTTAAGATTTCTTAGTCTCATTTCCTTTACCTGGAAAATGGGTATAACCATAGGACCTATGTCACAGGGTTGTGGTGAGGATCCTACTTACCCTTCTAGGCTTATTTCACATTATTTCTTTAATTTACCTGTTATGGGCCAGAACCCTGTACTTGAAACAAGGATTCTTACAAGGTGCTAACTAAGTGGAATTGATGAGACAATGGTTATCTAGTTTAGCATGGTGATTAATAGTTCTCTAGTTTCAGTATGATTGATTTAATCTTACCACAAATAATGGTTCCCTAGTGATATAATGATTGGTTTATACTCAGTATACTGTAAATGATCTAATTATAATAGAGAATATAAACTGGGACAAACTCAGCCAGGGTTAGAGTCGGAGAAGACATAGGACCGGAGGTGGGAGCTCAAGCTCTCAGAGCCAAGGAGACAGATTCATTCCATTGTCCACCTTGGTGGTGTCTGGAGGCTGGAGCATAAGCCCTCGGACTCAGAGAGATTCACTCCATCTCACACCACCATGGTGGCTGGCCTGTCCTGCATTTCTTCCACTGAGACCAAGCTAGCCTGGGCCCCAGGCAAAGAGACAATAAAGAATTTGGACTTTTAACACCTGGCTATTCTTGTGGTGATTAATCTACTGAAATGAAGACTGATCCAGAGACCTTCAGAAAATCAACCAGAATGCTACATTTACCTTTTATTCTAACCAAATTGGTCTGTCCATTACTGCCTATATGTGATAGCCAATCCCTCATCTCCAGCCTTTGTACAAGTTGTCCTTGGTGTCTGGAATATATTCCCCTTCTCCTGCCCTACCTCCCCCATCACCCTCTTTGAATCTGTATCTTTCTTCAAAGCTCAACTAATGATGATTGGTTCTCAAGTCACTTAGTTATCATTCCTTCCCCCTCCTCATTTTATTATATGCCTCTCTCATATCTTTCCAGGGAAATACAAACTCCAGAGGGTCAGGGAATCATTTTTGCCTTTAAAAACCCAACATCTAGGATGGTACCTGGCATTTACTGAATCCTTAATAAATGCTTGTTGGGTTGTATTGGGGAGACATGGCTTTCAAAACATTTTTTCATTCCCTAATGGGAGAGTCATAAACAATAACTTGGCTGGAACATGTGGCTCTGCTATCCAATTTCAAGTTCTCTTTAGAGCCTGGATGTAACAGATGGTCTCTTCCCCTGTCCAATGAATTTTTTTCCTATGGTAACATAAAAAACAAATAACAACAGGTTTTAAAAATCTACAATACCTGAAAACTTTTTTTCCAATTACTAGGGCTTTTCACAGAAGGTTATTGCAGTTGAACTTTGCTGCAAAACTGATTTTTTTTTCTTTTTGTAGTCCTAGATGGACTTTGGATGATAAAAATGTGCTCCCAGAGTTATCTCTGAAAAAAAAAGTGTAATCCACTATATTCTTTGCCTTCCAGTTTTTCCTCTGGCTTCTTGATTTTGCTAGTTCTTATCTCCCCCTTTTTTTATTTCACAGCTGCCTGAGCACTTAAAGAATTTCCACCCTCCTTCCTTTTGCTTTGCAAGATTTTGTTCAGGGACCTCCAAAGTACAATGTCTCTCACCCCTTTCTGGCTGTGGCCTCTTGGAGAGAGTTAAACTACTGGCCCAGAGAGGTAATGTTACTACAAAGGAATCCTACCCTCATATGCCCTCCCCACCCAGCCTAAATAGATTCAATCCATGGGAAATAGAATTGACTGAGAATTCCAAACATCTGCCTCTCAGGTTTAGGTCTGTGAAAAATTTCCTTAAATTATCTTAAAATCTCTCTCTGAGACTATCCATGGTCACTTGAATCAATAGTCTTTGGGTACAATAATTTCTATTTCTAGTTTCATCCCACTCTAATACCTCAAGTAATAATATTATATATTTATATTCATGAATATTATCTTTTCCTTTAGAATATAAGCTCCTTGAGAATAGGGATTGTTTTTTTTTTTTTGTTATATCCCCAGAGCCAGCACAGCGTAAGCCCACAGTAAGTGCTTAATAATGTCTGCTGATTGGTTGATTCATTGATAATGTGTAGGTTGTGATTTTTTTTTAACTTCAAAGAGTTCTTCAATTAAAGGATCAAAGAATATCAAAACTGGAAGAGAAATTAGAAATAATTTGACACAATCCCTTCATTTTATAGATGGAGATCCTGAAACCTGGAGACATGAAGTGGTTTGTTCCAAGTCATGCAAGTGATACATGGAAAAGCAGGGAGTCCAAACTAGGTCCTTTGGAAGAAAGCCATCTTTCTTCTACACCATGACTCATCTGAAGGTAGATCATTACTAGAATTGGGCTTTAGCTGTTTGATAGTAATGAGAATACTCAGATGGATCTAGAATCTCTTTAACAAGATGTTTCCTAGAGTGAGGCAGATTGAAATGCATCCAGGCTTGCCCATCCTATGGTGTGACTTTCATTCATGTCTTCTCATGAACTGAAGGGAAGGAAGGTGTCTACCCAAATAGCTAAAGCTTTTTTTTTTTTTTTTTTTAACCAGGAACTTTTTCCTGACATCTCTAGGATAATAGTGGAGAATATTGGCATCTCACATTCTCACTAGGGAATCAGAACATGCAAAGGTAGAAATGTGTAAGGATGGTGAGAAATAGATAGGCAAGTATTGCTTAGGAAGAGAGAATGAATTAGGCTAAAGACTCACAGACTAAAGAAAAACCTTACTGCATGGATATCAAAAATGCAGTTTTGAGAGAAGAAATGTTTGGTGCCAGATACGGGAAGCATGAAATGATATCAAAAACACAAAAAAAGAAAATAAATTGCTTATACTTTAACAGACAGGAAAAAAACATTGCTTTTTGACATGCAATGCAGTCATAATCATTGAATCAGCTATCTGTGGGCAGTCAGACCACTGGCCTGTCAAAACAAGAATCAGAGGTAACAAATAGCTAGGGAAAAAGAGAGATGAGAGAAAGTTGTGGCACAGAGTTGAAGCAATTCACTTCTAGATTATTTAATCAAGTAATTGGTAATACGAATGGGCAATGGCCGGAAAAAAAAGACAACACCAAATATAAGTATTTTTATACTAAGATCTAAATGATCAAAAGAAGCCCCAAAGAATTCAGAAAATGACTTGGTCAGCATACTCTTGCTTTTCTTGCCAAGCAAAGAGAGTTAGAGGCCAAAGGCAATACTCATTTAAAATATAAATTTGTTTGCAAATTCTTACAAATAAGGATGGAGATGATTAGGAACAATACCATTACATGAAGCAGAAAGAAGCAATGGAAGGCAAAGCTACTTTAAAAAAAGCTTGGCAAGAAATCCTACTCAACAAAGTCATCCTGAGAGCATTTGTGCATGAAAATAACAACAATAACAGAATATTTGTATGAAACAATACTTTACATTTATATAATATATTTAAATTACCATAAATATAACATAAAGGTCTGCAATAAGCTTTGCATATAACAATTCAAGGAATATTATTATCCTCATGTTATAGATGAAGAAATTGAGGCTCTGAGAAATTGTAATTTGTGGATGACCATTCAGCTATTGAATTCAAAGCTACTGAGTCCAAGTCTAGAACTCTCACATACCTTTTTTGTTTTTATATGTAATAACTTCCTTATTACTCTTAATCCAGTTCCACTCTCTTGTTTGATCTCAAATTTGTATTTTCCTCTTCCCATGAGCCACAAATCTGTTTCTAATGAATTGTTTCATTATACAATAAAACCATGCAAGTGTTTCTAACTAAAGGTAGAGAATTGGTTACATTTATTTTTCCTTTGGCCCAGAAAAGGAAGACAATAAAAAGGAAATAGGAATTATGTTACAATCCACTAAACTCTAACTGAATTTCTTCATTTATGACAATAACAAGGACAATCACAACATCGCCAAGAATGTGTCATGGTGGAACAAATTTTACCATATACTCACTCACAAAGACCTGTGTTCCAGTCCTCTCTCTGATACTCACTTGTTCTATGACCTTGAACAAAAACCATTTCTCAAAACCAGATAACTCAGAGACTATAAGTTATAGATGATTTGTGAACCTTCAATGGGAGTTCACCACAACAATAAAATCAGAGGTCTAGACAAAAAAAGTTTTAAAAAATTAATAACAATAATATTTTAAATAATGCTTTATATTTCTGTTCTCTCATTTGTCATTTAGAATCTCTCCCTTCAAGACTCAACCATCTCCTATGATGTTTGTGTAGAATGTATATACTGTGTAGATGCAACATACAGCATATATGTATATCTAGGCATGATACATGTATATTATTGTGTGTATATATGTATATATATACATATGAGGTACACACATATCAAATGGGTAATAAGCAAAATTAATATTATTTTGTGGCCAAGGTTTAGAATGTATGAAATAACAGAATTCTACAACTTGCTTTGTTGTTTGACCATGGGCAAATCACAAACTCTCTGAATTGTAGTTTCTTTATCTATAAATTCAGACCTGTCTATGTGAGATTGTTGTGAGACCAAATGAAGTAAGATATGTGTACCTATCCATACCTATCATATCCATATCTATATTTACTTAGATGTATATGCATATATATATACCTATAATTATATATTAAATGACAATAAAGCAAAACTTTCATTATATAACTAACACATATATGGGCATGTATATACATATGCATTTATATGACATACACATTTGTATGTACAATACAGATATAGCAATACATGTGTATATATACAGCACATACATATATACACATAATTGATTCATATATACACATACTATATATGTATACAAATATAACACATGCAACATAACTAACATACACACAGATGTGCACACACATAGCACACATGAGCATGCATTATACACACATGTATGTGTGGTGTGTGTTCATATATGCATGCACACATGAACACATATAATATATACACACATGCATGCATGTATAAATATATATACACACACATATATTTATTTATATACATAAGTGGTGTATATTCACAAATTTCTCAGTCCCTCCAGCTTCTAGTGCCTTTCTTTTCCATATTACCTCCCATTTACTCTGTATATATCATATATATATACTATATGATAATTATAATATGACTAATTATTTACATTTTCCTCTTTTATGAGAATTTGTGGTCCTAGAGGGCAAAGCCTATTTTTGGCTTTCCCTTGAGTCCTGGCATATAGTTGGTGCTGAATAAATGCTTATTGACTGGCTCATTCCAAACCACTGATTTCCCCTCTGTCCAGAACATTTTCCAAGGCACCAAGATATCTCAGGTGAATCTTTATTTTCCTGTTTTCCACTTTGCTTGCTGAACATACTCAGCAGATTGTTGACTAAAGTATCTTTCTAAACAAATCTGTCCTGACATTTTGCATAATTTTAATATGCGTAAGGGAGATAATGGATATGAGAAGTGTGGTCAAGGTTACATGTTATTCTACTGAGTCAAATGCTTTAAAAATCAATAAATAAAAGATTCAGCAAGCTCTTATATTCTCAATGCCTCTCAGTCAGCTCTGTGAGTGTGAAGAATTGATCTTCTATAGAAATAGTGTGCAAAAACCTGCCTAGGCCTTTATCATGTTTTGAGCAGGGACATTTTAAGTTCATGCATAGAGCATTCTCATAAACATTTTATAGAGACTGAAAAAAAAGAAGGTGCATAGATTGATAGTGGCCAATATTTTCCCATTTCCCTTTTGTTGGTAAAAAAAATATACCAGTTATCTTTCCCACTCTATTAGAATCTTTCCCTTCTTGAATTATTTTGAGAACCTATCTCTAAGTGCCTTTGAAATTACATCTCCTCCATCACAAGTTTCTTTTGCATAAATCTATTCAGATTTGACTATTCTTCTTTTATTTTAAATCCTGACCACTTCTTCAAATACCATATTATGTACTAATGTGCTTGAATCCAAGCATGTAGGTTTCATTATTATTTCCAATGACAATAAATCACTTTAAAAACACAAAAGGTCTGTTTCATTTCTATGCCGCTTGTTGGCCTCTTTCTGGTTTAAGTTACTTCCCTGTATTTGCCCTAGCTTCACTTCAGGTTCACTTTCTCCATTACTAATTTTACATTATTTTGTGAAAGGATGTTGATCACAGACCTCCACCACTTTCTTTTATAATGATTTGTCCAAAAAAAGTTTGTACACTAACTTTATCAGCTCTTGGCTGCCATGACTTCCAGCTTGGCAAGGAAATAAAACATTTCCTTCCTGAGGTGATTTCATAGCAGGCCCTGTTTTGTCTCTTTACTCTGATTATTGTACTGCATCATTAAACTTTTCTGAGAAATGCTGATAAGTCTGTGGCATTGTTTTTGTCCAATTCCCTTTTTTTGGGGGGAGTTTGATAGCTTTTAAAATGAGGTCAACTTGGAGTTATTATAATCACGCATTGTGTCCACTTTTCATTTTTATACTTTATTTTAATTTGGTATTTTGGATTCCTATTATCAAACATCAAATGAGATAATATTTGTAAAGTGCTTAGCACAGCATCTGGCATTTGTTGGTCCCTTCTCCTTATTACCAGTTGATTATCTGACTCCACAAAGACAGCTGAATCTGAAATAACTATATCTGTAAGCAATCACTTCGTGTCCCTTAAGATATATTGATTTCCTTTTACAAAATATAATTTGATGATTGTCACCCCAGTACATTCTTCTTAGAGGGAGTGTACGTGATAGTCAGATATCAGATATCTGATTAGTCCTGAAGTCTTTGACCTGTCTTCTGTCCCATTTTCTGATATCAGTTTTGCTCTCTCCTCCCTCCCCACCTATACTCTGTATGTCTTCACATCAAAGTTATTGAGTATTTAGATTCCTTATTGGCTTTCTTTGGTGGACAATGTCAAGGGCTTCATAGGATTTCTTTTCTCCTTCATCCTCTTGAACAGATACTGGTCCAAAAAGCATATCTAACTTCAGAGTGGGTTATTTGATTACCTTCTTCATATCATGATATGAGATGACTAAAGATCTTATATTTTTCAAGATGTCTTTGGAAGAATGATGAAACCAATCACACTAATTTCTGTTGTCTCTCCAATAGTAATCTAAGATTCTCATTCCATTTAATTGTTAACTTTTCTATGTCTTTTTATTTCTTAAAATGCCAATGTTAATAAGGACATGGAACAAATTGTCAAAGAACTGTGTAAATTCATAAGTTCTCCTTTGCATTTTTATTTTTTTATCATCATCATTAAAGTAATAATAATGTGATAACAAAAATAGCTAAAATCTATATAATACTATGTGTCAGGTATATGATAAGTGTATTATAATTATTATCACATTTGATCCTTATAACAAATCTGGGAGAGAACTAATATTATTTTCCCTATTTTATGGATAAGGAAACTGAGGTAAATACATTAAGTGACCTACCCAGTGTTACACAGTTAGTATCAGAGACTGGAATTAAACTCAAGTCTTTTTGACCCCAGGCTTGCTACTCTGGTACTAGCTACATGCTATGTCATGGGATTGAAAGCCACGTTTCATTTGCATCTATTTTCTAAGTTGCCATGGCCAAAAACGAATCACCTGTCAACCTTTTAGCAACAAACCTGTATTTAGCCCCTCAGATATACAAAGTCAGAGGTGGCGCTAAGATGGCTAAAAAGCGGGAAGTTCTGTATGCTGGCCTCCCTTGCCAAACTCATCAAGTAGATCTAGAAAGTGCTCTGAACTAAATTCTGATCAGGTAATCTAAAAAAAAATCCCACAATGAATCATTTTTCTGCCCCAGGTTATCATAGGGAGATATGCAGAGATAACTATGGACCCTGGCAAAGGAATAATGTCTAAGGGTAATGTCTGTATAGAGCACTCCAGCACTCAAAGGAGGCTGTATACAAGAGGAAGAGGAGATCTCAGACCCACAGCAGAGTATCAGTATAAGAAGGGGGTGTCACTTGGTAGCTTTATTACTCACTATCCAACCTGATCCAGTGTGGACTGAGGAGAGATCTACAACCAGAAGTGACATTTTTGTTTGAGATAGGAGGGAGAGAAGGCTAAAGTTTTCTGGTTGAAAAAAATAACAAAAAAAAACAAGAATACAATTTCATCTGCATGGGAATTTAATTAGATAGCAATGTGCTAATTCAATTGGGGCAGCTAGATGATGCATTATATAGAGTGCAAGGTCTGGATCCAGGAAGCCATGAACTCAAATCTGGCCCCAGACACTTACTGGCTATATGACCCTGGGCCAGTCACTTAACTTAATTTGCCTCAGTTTCCTCATCTGTTAAAAGGAGTTGAAGAAAATGCAAACCATTTGAATGTCTTTGCCAAGAAAGTCCCAAATAGGATCAAGATGAGTTGAATATGATAGAAAGACAGCTGAGCAACAATGATATTAATCTCCCAAGACCATTAAGCCTCCTCAATTTGTCTAACTATATCAATTGTATAAACAAAGTAGATGAAAAACTAAAAACCCAAAGTGCTCAAACTAATACAGACAGTTTTAGTTTAGTGTCTTGATAGGCACTTCATCAAGTTTTTCCTTCAACATATTTATCTTAGAGTATGTATGCTGCAGAACTTGTTAACTTTTTCCCTAAAGCCATCCTGCCTCCTTCCTTGCCTATTTCTGTCTAAGGCATCATTATTCTTCCAGTCACCCAGGTTCACTAGAAATCACCCTTGAAGCATCACTCTCCCTCATCTCCTTTATCTAAGCAGTTGTTAAATTTAGATGATTCTACTCCTCTAAAAGCTCTCAAACCATTCTCTCCTTTCTATTCCCACCCCAACTCTTGGGCCATTGGGATAGCCTCCCAATAATTTTTCCTACTTCTAGTCTTTCCATTCTCTATCTATTCTCCATATAGCTCCCACAACCTGACTCTGACCAAATTACTACTCAGTTCTGGGAGTTTTCTTGAATCATCAAGAAATCAAGAATCATCAAGAATTGGCTATAGGATATAATACAAAATCCCTGGTGCAGCAAAGTCATTCAAACTCTAGCTCCAAGTTATCTTCAGAGCTTCTCACCTATATGATCTAACTGGATTATATTCACTGCTCCTTGAATGGGATATAGCTTTTCCCACTTCATGACTTTTTCACAAACTATCCCTGCTGCCAAGAATGCTCTCTTTCCTCCTTTCTGCCTCTTAGAATTTGAACTTTCTTGAAGATTTACCTTCCTGACTCTCTATTTGTAACTCCCTATTATTCTGTTTTTATTGTATGACTTTTTGTGAGTTCCTGCAGAAATCCCACCTTCTATAGTATAACTTTCTCAATTTCCCTTGAGTCTATTGCCTTCCCCTCTGTTCATTATTTCCTATTTATAATATATATATGCATACACACACACATACACACACAAAACAACAACAACAATGCTATAAATATAAAACTTATTTCTAAATACTTGTTTGCCTGTTGTATTCTCCATTAGATTATCAACTCCTCATGGGCAGGGACTATCTTTGCCTGTCTTTGTATCTCCAGCACTTAGTACAGAGTCTGCCACATAGTTGGTACTCAATAAATGTTTATTGACTGACTGCATCTACTTTGACTTGTTATTATTGTTATTCAATCCTGACTCACTCATGGACTTTTGTTGCTGGAGTTTTCTTGGCAAAGATAATGGAATAATTTAGTATTTCCTTTTCCAGTGTATTCCCCATGTTACAGATGAGGAATTGAGGCAAATAGAAATCAGTTACTAGCCCAAGATCACATAGTCTAAGGCTGAATTTGAACTTAGATCTTCCTGACTCAGAGCTTCCAGGATAGCTAAATGGTATCAAGTATGTCAGAACATCAGCAGAACCTCCCCACATAGCTGTCCTGTTTGGCTAGCAGAATGTACATTCCTTGAAAACATAAGCTGCTTTATTTTTGTATTTGCATTTCCAAATGGGCCTGGCTCAATGTAGGCTCTTAGTAAATGCTTGTTGTTGGATGGGTTGATCAATAGATCCAGTGACTTGAGCCCCAAACTGAGGAGGTGCAGATCAGACTAAGTTCCATTTAGGAAATCATGCAGTATTGTCATGTTGTTCACTGCCTCCAAAGCTCATCTCCTTAACAGCAGTAGTCAGTCATATTATTCGTTTGTGAGCTGTGAAACACCACAATCTCAGAAGAGTCAGAATTATGAATAAATTCAAGGGCAATGAACAGATGCAAAGTGGGTGTTCACAAACTGTAACATGTTACCAACAATGATGTATGACGGTAAGCACTGTAAAAGACACCATCAAGGATACAGTCATTGGAAAAGGAGGGCTTGTTGAAACTTGGCTTTGTTCAGAAAATGCCCCATTCCTTATTCTCTTCAGGTTTATAACTCTTTCTTTCCTCAATTGGGAAGACTTAAGGAGCTTCCTACTGTTCCCAAATGCCCCTCTCAGATCTTCCCTTCACTCAATTATCTGATAAGGAATCTCTTTATATGCCCCTCTTTAAATCCTTCGTATTGCCATCTAAGAATCTTCAAGTGGTTCTCTCCCTATCTTCAGTGAGGGATTTTAGCACTTAGCTCATAGTCTACATTTCAATTTCTGCCTTCCTCCTTGGTGATTTCAATATTCTTTTGAATATCCTTGTCCTCTCAATCCTTCCATCTCAGTAACTCCTCACTCTACCTCCAACAAACCTTAGATCTCATCACTGCCTCAAAACTTGTCTCACACCCCAGATCTAGAAATGTGGAATTGCTGTCTTTGATCATAATCTGCCTCTCTTCCACCCCTCCCACTTCCTAATTTCTCAATCTTATCTTCAGATTCACCCTAACCTGGAAATCCTTTCTCTTTCATCACCTCTGTTTTGGCCTTGTTAATATAATTAATCAGTTCAAGAAGATACTATCACCTACTCTTGAATAACTTTCCCCCTTGTCTTCCTTTTCTTTATGCCCAGCAAATTCTCAGCATTGCAAGAGCTCCTTCATCTGCCTGCTCTTGACCTCATACAAAACCTTGAAACTAGATTGTTGGAAGCATCCAAATTGCTACCCGCCTCCCATCTAACATAAACTGAGCCCTCAGTGATGCATGGAATTCTCTATATTCTCTATTTCTTCTCTAGATTCAAAGGTTATTCTACTTTAAATCTCTTTTCTCCAAAGTTCCCCAAATATAGGGACCATTTCATTTCTTCTTTGTAATATATATATATGTATATATATATATATACTTAATAGTGTCTTTCATATAAATATTAGATTGGTGGTTTAAATGATATAACACAATGATCTCCAAGGTGAAGATTGAATAGGTTAATTGACCTTAAGGCAGGTGTGACAACTATTTGAAAATTGATAAGACTAAGTGTGGGGGAAAAAAGGATTATATCCCACCTTCACTCTGATAAGCAAACCAATTGTGGGATTTGTCTACAATTTAACTACATTTACCCTCATATAGGGAAACTCCTTTACTTTGTCTTTTCTATTATACAAGTATCCAATTTCTCTCCATTTTGACTCCTCAAGGTAGTTATAAATTAAAGAAACATTGATAACATTGGAACAACTTCACTTCTACACTCATTGCTCACTTTGCCTTGTGAGGGCAGGTCCACTTTAGCAGTTTTTTATTTTTGAGAAATTGCTAGTAAGAATGCCCTTTTCATTTTGGAGGGGACATAGTCCCAAAATATGAGTAGCCACCATCCTGGTTCTGCATCTCATCAGCTCTCATCTACATTATTGAAATAACCTCCTGACTTGTCTCCCCCCATACAATCCTATCTCTAGACAGCTGCTAAAGTGATTTTTCTATACTTAGATTTGAACATGTCACTTCTATATTCAATAAATTCCAGAGTTTCCCTATGGAGTCTTGGATCAAATAATATCTGGGAAGACTTATCTGTAGATAGATAAATGATTGAAGCTATAGTATATTATGGCCCTTCAGCTCATTTGTGTATGGCTATTTTTTAAAGTTTAAAACTCACAAAGTAGTAAATTGAATTATTATTTGAAATGATTAAATATAGTTGATGTCACGAATAATAGAAAGGTAGATTTTGTTAGCTTTGCTCCAAAAGGGAAAAAATGATTCACAGCGCCAGAATGTTTTGATTTAACTGAAAAAAATTGCAAGAATTAAGATCACATGAACATGTAAGAAGGCAGCAGGAGCTGAGTGAGAAGACACAAGTATGAACAGTCAGAGTCAAAGTGTTCCCTGGCTGACTAGAAAAAGATTAAAGCTCAGTGGAAGACAGTTGAATATTACTATTACCATTCAGTGCTACCTACAATCTGAGATGTAACAGTTTCTTAAGGGTGCCTGATTGCATTCTACTACCCCTGCCTGGTTTGAGAGAGAAAGATCGAGGAGGAAAAGCTAGCTTTGCTTATACTTTGCTCTAAGCATAGGCAGAAAATTGATTAGACTATGCAGTA